>NW_020170427.1:522579-548888 GCF_000524195.1 Echinococcus granulosus | reverse complement strand
AAACAGGATGTGACAGGTGAAGCAGAAAAGTAACCATTATGTTACAACACTATGGTTTGGCTTTCGTTTCTGCCTTGCAATCGATTACATTTCACTTGAATACCACTGCAACGGCTGGAGCACAGGTGAGCCCAGAGAGCAACCAAAACGACACAAAAACGACATGCTCAAATATGGAATACCAAATCCTTCTTTCCGAGTCTTCCAACATCCGTAAAGAAACCCCACCTATGCATAATGCTTGATAACTTTTTAAAAATAAACATACGTGGATGACCTTGCGCATATCATAAGGAGATGACGGGTCCTTTGGGACGACGTGATCAAGAAATGGAACCAAACGATCCACCGGATCGTGACACTCCCTGTGAGGAGGCATTTCACGATTGCTGGAAGGCAGGAAGGTGAGAAACTCTCGTAGGGAAAGCAGAGCATCCACATCGTTGTCAAAAGCTCTGTGAGCAACACCAGAGACAGTGGTGTGAGTTTTAGAACCTCCCAGTTCTTCCTGAGTTAGTGTCTCATTTGTGACCTGTTTCACGACATCAGGACCGGTAATGAAGAGATGGGAGGTGTCCCGGACCATGAAAATAAAATCCGTGAGCGCTGGAGAATACGCGGCACCGCCAGCACATGGACCCATAATGAGGGATATTTGTGGGACAACGCCAGAAGCATCCACGTTGCGCTGAAAGATCTCTGAGACACCGGCGAGAGAATCAACACCTTCTTGAATCCGGGCACCTCCGGAGTCATTAAGACCAATAATAGGAACACCTATCAGCATCGCCTGCTCCATTATTTTGCAGATTTTCTGGGAATGCACCATACCTAGGCTGCCACCGTATACCGTGAAGTCCTGACTACGAAAAATAAACAAAACTATGACCAAAAAACGGAGAAACCATACGAACCTATACAAGAATACCCTACGACCGTTAATTGTGCCGTGACCCGTGACAACACTATCACATGGAATCTTATTTGTTGCCATTCCAAAGTTTGTGCAATTATGCTCCATGAAAGCATCATATTCAGTGAAGCTATTATCATCAAGAAGAATATCTATTCGTTCACGCGCGGTGAGCTTCCCACGCTTATGCTGCGCATCGATGCGTTTTTGACCGCCACCAAGAAGTACGTGCTCCCGCTTCTTCTTGATTTCTTTCTTGACTTCATATAAACGCTCCCATCCCGAAACCGTTGTTCGAAGTAAAAGTCGATTTACAAGCGAGAGTTGACCACACCATGACCTTGAAAGCATTATTCATGTCAAACGGTAGCAATTAAGAAATTTAAAAGATCGTGAGGTCTATGAGGTTTATGCATTAGAATTAATATTTTGTGTTATTTATATTTTTAAAAATTAGTGAATTTAAAAACAAAGTTTATTTTTTAAATTTATTTGTTATAATGGACTTTCAAAGACATCCGCCATTGCTACCGTTATCGGTATTAGCCATGTCGGCCGAGGAGAGGAAGGCTGAAAACGCCCAGGCTGTCGAGGTGCTCAGTCGCGAGGTTCAGAGCCTCGATGAAAACTCGTTCCCTACTCTGAAGTCGATCGGAGAGAACGGTATGTATTTATATTCCTTGGAAATCGTTTCCTAGAACTATTTCGTCTTCGCGGTGGCATCTCTGATACCCTCGATGTCGTCGATAACAAACGTGTAAAGATTCGGGCTAAAGTTACGATCCCAGTGGAGCAATATCCCAGCATAAATTTCGTTGGGAAGCTTCTTGGCCCGGGTGGTCAAACCCTCCGCTCCATTCAGGAGGAGACCCGTACTAAAATGGCTATTCTCGGGCACGGTTCGTTGAGGGATGAAGCAAAGGAGAAAGAACTCCTGTCTGGTGGCGACCCGAAATATCAGCACCTGAAACAACCCCTTCATTTGCAGATCGATTGTCTGGCTCCCCCTGCAGAAGCCTACTATAATGTCTCCCATGCGCTTGCTCAGGTCAAGCGTGTTATGATGCCGGACGCAAATGGCCAACAGAACGCTCCCTGGGGAGTCGGAGCTCCTAATGCTGCTAGCCGTGGCGCCGCGGCAATACGTGGCCGGGGACGAGGCCGTGGCGGCTTTGCCAATCAAGCTGCCTATGGAACTCCAGCGAACTTTGCCACTCCTCCGGCTGGAGCGATGCGTGGGGCTCGCGGTGGTGCCACTAGAGGTCGCGGTTGGGGTGTGAGCAGCGCAGCTCCTGCTGCCGGTCCGACGGCCGCTGCTGTTCCGGCACAAGGTGATGTCTATGGAAACGGAATGGAACAGTATGCTTATCCCGAGCAGCTGACCTACGATCAGAGTCAGTACACTGCTACAGGCTACGAGGACTACTCGGCTCAGTATGGTATGTTTTACCATGGCTCCACCCCGTGTTTTTCGCTCCCCATCCGACCATCGTTTCATCCGTGGTGTGGTCCATTTTTAACTTCTGTAACTGAAGATTTTTTCTTAATAACCTAACAACTCGCCCTAACTGCCAAATTTTCGACCTAGGCCAAACCGATGCATGGGGCAAAATGCTTACAACCGATAGTCGAGGACGAGCGCGTGCACATCCTTATGCCAGACCAGGAGGGAAGGAGGAAACTGCTTGAGTGCCTCCTAAACGCTTAAAATCTCCCAATTTTAAACTCCACTCATGCATTTGCGATCGTTTTCGCGAGGATACTTCACCTGTAAAATTGCGTATAAACTGCCCCTCCCTAAAATCCATTACTGTGTAGTGAAATATATGCCCGTATTATATATATATACATACATGCAACCAATTTTCATCGCGTGTGCATAATCTGTTTTAAATGTTCCCATTTGTTAATTCATTAACAAAATCAATTTAAAATTAATTTGCGTTTTGCTTTAACTTTCGGGCTGATCAGTAAACTCGTAAACATTGGGTTATGTAATTAAACGAAAGTGGTCTCGATCTCTATTGTCCTGCAGTTTTCAATGTTCATCTGAACGCAATTTCCAGTTGGATTTGTTTGGGGTTTGGTGAGTTTTATCATGCGGATTATTTGTTTCCAGCTTGCAATGGTGAGAAATTGCCTCGTCTTACGGGCACGCAGGTCTTCATTACGGGCAAGTACTGTGTCTTTTCAGCTCCTTTAGTTATTTGCTTTTATTCCCCCTTGTTTATGTTATTCTTACATTTTTTTAAATATATGCTCTTTGTTTCGGTGCTGTTTTGTTTCGACCCTTTGTGTAAACAGTTTGGGTTTTGAGTATATTAAAACTCGATATTGCTACGGGCGAGTGCCTGGACTTGGCTTTGCACAACGCAAAGGTTGGGTGGTGGTTGACTGTCTCGGCTTCTATCTGTTCGATCTCTCGTTATGCTGCACCAGTGACTTGGGCGCACCGGTATCGGTGAATTCGTTCCTTTGTTTCCGTTTCTTATTTCAGCGGGTGGGCGTTCGTGGGTAGTTCTGCTTTCGTACCCAATCTCCGATCCTTCAAGTCGGATTCTGGTTTTGTCACTCTGGGGGCCTGCGGTTCCCCACCTCGATTATTCCCATTCACCAGGTTTGTGCAGTTGATTGGTAGTGTCGTGTCTACTTGTTGCACACAGCGAGGGGCTGCTGTGAGCCACGGGGGTCACTGCTGCGGTTTCATTTGACAAAGGGTGATTGACTTATGTGGTGTCGGTGGTTTGCCCTTGTCACGGCAGAATGTGGTGGAGCTCTGGACGTTTGGTGAGCTCATTGCAGCCCGCATCGTGTGTGGAAGACGTTGGTTCCAAACCCTTTCCTTCATTCAGGTCTGAGGGCCTTAAGTGCATCACCATTTTTGGCTCTGGGAATCTGAGTGCTGCTACGTTGGTGTCCTGTTAGGCTGCACCACTGTGAGGTCATGTTCTGATGATCCGTTTTCCATGATTTGTGGAGTTTTCATTTGGTTAGTCAGAACGAAGGTTTATTTTGACCATAAATTAGGAGGAACGACTTGCTTTTACTCTCTCAAGGGGTTTCGTTTTTGCCTCCGCTTAGTACTGAGCGCTACACCTCACGGTTGATGGGTTTCAACAGTCATGGCGCGTTTCCGTGACTTGTGCTGTTCATTCCTTGGGTCTCGTCTAGCTGCTTCGATGGACTCTACCATTGTATGCAAATGTTGCTCGAGGATTCGTGGCGGAAAACGTTTGCTCTCGCCGCAAATATCGTTCAAGTCTACTCCTACTTTGTCATTCAATAATGGGCCGTCTTCGTTATGCTTAAGGTGTGGTAGCAATTCTGACTTGTTTTCGAGGTACGATTACAACAATTTTAAAGGCACCAAGACACCCGACGTCCCTAGGCTCTTCTAGACCTCAATTATCTTTCCCTTCATTATCTTGACAGACTACACCGCCGTACCCAGTCGTACTCGATAGTTCTGTGGCAGGTTTCTTTCGTAAAATCAAATGGGATGCACTCTTGTTCCGTCACAAGTTCTTAGCTGAATCATCTCAAGTCAGCCATCACCACAGAACACTTGGTGAGGTTAGGTGTTTTGACGTTCTTAGCATTCTTTTGCATTTCCGGCACTAGACCCTTGAAAGTACAACTAGCTTCTGGCATCTCTCGGCTACTTGTGAAATCGAGCGTCTTTCTAGCTAATTACTTCTGTGCCAAGGCGTTCTTGGCAGACAGCGTAGCTGCGTTCTGGTTGGCGAGACCTTTCCACCGCCCCAAATGTGTGCTAGTTTCCCATGTCACTGGTTAACGGGTAAAGCTTGTTTTCTTCGTGTTTTTAGTGCCTTTTCCCCTTTTTCTCACAATTCTAAAATGTCAGCAGTAGCGACATTTCAGCAGTTTGCTTGACCTTATCAGTGTCGGGCTGGGGTCACTTCACTAACCCGGATCCCCTTCCCCCCGCAACCTTAATCGAGGTCACAAATATGAAAAAATCATTCGTTAGCAGAGTGCATAAAGTCACATAGCTTGATTCCATTGTGCTATTAACTTTAGGCTGTCTTGTCGAAGAGGAAACGATTGTATGATAGCTTTCCCCATGAAGTTATTCAATAATTTTCCAGCCATTTTCGGTACTTCTCCATTTACGCACAGCTTCGCTCATATCTCGGTGATCAATCCGATGTGAGAAACGGCCATCAGAAGGAAGAAACTTCGCTGAAATAGGGCAATTTCTGCGTCACCGCATGACTAAACAGTCTCCCCTTTGGGGCTGGCTAATTACCATTGCCTTGGACTCAGCTGGAATGAAGCGGCTTATTAAGGGAACATCAGGAAGCAGCAACCTAACTAGGCATTCGTGGGAATTTGGGGTCGCGCCACGGGCAATTGGTAGGAGGCCTTGCATAGAAGCTCACTCGGAAATGGCCCACCTCGTATTTTGGTGAAATTTTGACCAAGAATTACGGAAATTAAACGTGGCGCAAAAAGTGGAACCATCCTAAAAGTTTTCCCATCCTGAATGTAATTCGCGGGTGCAATTGTGTGCCACAGCCTTCCAAGTCAACCTCCACCCCCTCATCTGGTTCGATGTTGATAAAGAAAACAAAGCACATCAACTGAAGGTAAGCCCTAAATGAATGGCCAAACTGGGTGTTTGGATGCTCCTCTTGCATTACCGCTCCCGTTTGAAGCCCCATTTATTCACGCGTCGTTAATGCCCTGATAAGTTTGTGCGGCGCTTAACTTCGGTGGCATATGTGACTGCTTAAATCACACTCCGTGTTGCGATTTGAAATCGCGTTGTATCTTGGCAAAAAAAGCACCTAATTCCAAGGTAGGTGAATGAAGCCACGTCTCCGCTTTACCACAATTTTTTCATTGGTCAGACACGACTGCCATCACTTTCATTCAATCACACGCAAACCAATGACTTGGCGAGTTACCCCGCTTTCCTGTAGCGTGATTGGCTGATGCCGCACGGTAGCTGCATGCAGTCGAATGTGCACTTCGTTTTGCTGACGTGGCTGCAATTATTACTGGGTATGCCCAGTGGAGCAGTTTTAACGGTGTTAGAGGGCATGTATTGGCCTTAAAATTGGGATTTTTTGACAGAAACAATCTGGTCGTTGCCTTACTGAAAAAGTCCATTTGTAGTAAAGGTGTGGGTATGCATACAAATTAGTGCCGAGCGCGCTGCTATAGAACGTAGTCGAGAGTGGCCTTCCGCTTAAGTACTGAGTGTGATGATACCAATTAATATGAGGGGTAATATCTCACGCAGGTTTTGTAGGTAGTCAGATAGAAGTTAGAATTAAAAGCACCGACAACTCTCACTAGCGATAAACGATCCATTCGTGGGTCCCATTAAAGCTGTGTTACTTTCGTTGTATTATGGCCGTCGAGGTAATCAGATTGCCTATACAGACTATTGTGTGTTAACCATCGTTAAGGCGTTCAAAGTTTGAGGCGAAGCCAAACTGGGCTGAGCAAAAAGGACTTATATTACACATTGTAACACTTTGTTAAATAAAACTTTTAGGGACGCCGCAGCTATTTGTACAATTTTTGTGCCTATACCTACTAAATGATTACAAGGAAAGTTCATCCGTTACACGAATGTATAGTCCTAAGTCAAGATTCATGCTGCTTGTACATGCGTATGTTTAACTGCACTGAAAACCCAGTCTCCGCTAACTGTACTTCTTCTGGGTAGTGTGCCAATTTGGCAACGCCTGCATTATCTCAGCCCTTGCACACGTTGGTAATAAATGTTTCAGGGAAGGCTCATTTTATTCCAGCTGAATTGATATTTGTGCGTCGTTCGGCATAAGAATATTATTAGCAGCAACAAATTTATTAAAATATAAGGAACAGGAGGGTAACAAGGATTAGAAAAGGCGAAAATGGGGAACTAAAGAGTTTCAATTATTCCCGAATTGGGAGTAATTAGGTATTACATTGCATCATTTAATTTGATGAAATTTGTAATTTTATTGTAACTAACCTAACTCGCAAGAGCGCTGTTAAGGCTAAAGTAAGCAAAAAAATGTTTAACTGGCAAAACTATCTTATGAAATTATAGGCTTCATCCCTAATCGTGACAATTATGGTATTCGGCAACGATTGTCGGGTCTAATTCAAAAAAATAACAATGCACGGGAAAGCTAGCGTGCGTTGCGCAAAACTTTCTTGCCTTATTAATAGATGTTTTGGTTCATTTTAAATTACTAAGCGTCGTACTTTAAGGTTATCCGCTATTTTCAAGGTCGCGTCCTTCCTGCTGGGCTAGGTTTCGTGCGCAGTGATGATGGACGAAATAATACCCGGCTTGTGGTTAGGCTCAAGACCAGATGTTTCAAAAATTTCCACACTTCATTGTAATGGAATAAAAGCAATTTTAACGGTTGACCTTCAACCGCTACCATTGTCAGCCTTTTCTCCTTTTAAACGTTTGTATATACCCGCCAACGACACGCCCTACGAAAATCTTTTAAAATCCTTCGAAAAGGCCATAACTTTTATTGAAGAGAACATTCGAAGTGGTGTTTTAGTACACTGGTAAGATTTTCCTCTCCTTTTTGTCCCCTAGTCTTGCTGGTGTATCTAGGAGCGCTACAATTGTTATTGCCTACCTGATGTGGAGGTTCCGAATGTCCTTTGGTGAAGCTTACGAAAAAGTTTTGAGGTCTCGTAGGGTTAGTCCCAACGACGGTTTTGTAAGTCAACTGAAGTGCTTCGAAAAAATGAACTTTACGTATGATCCTTCGTCAGAGGCCTACAAGGAATTCCAATCCCAATATGGTAATTGTGGTCTTCTATTTACCAGAAAATTTTTCTCAGCCTATCTGGGTGCCCAAATTCATATGCATTCCCCTTTTCTACCGGCTTATTACTCGTGTAGATTATGTCGGTATGCGGTTTAAATTTAATATTTGAATGTGTTATTAGTAACCCAGTTTTTCACTCCGACGAAATCATCTCTCACAACCGACCCCCTGAAAAGAAAAATTCTGAGGAGATGTAAGATGATTTTGGATTATATTTTGCAATGGTCAGACCTTGCGGAGAGGGTGAATTATTTACTGAATATTTGGAGTGGATGAACAATCTTACCTGTGAAATTCAGGGAAAAGTGAGTTTTTGTTTATTCCCTGTCTTTCTTTATTACTCGCTAATTTTGCGCTTTTCTGCTTTAAAATCCAGCTCTACTGCACCCGGTGCCTTGCAAAGCTCGGATCCTATAATTGGTGTGGTGAGTTCCCTTTCGTATCCTCCGTCAGATATCATGTCTTTGCTGAATGTGTGTCAGGGTTTAGGATTTTACTATCGCTCACCTTCTACTCCAGTAGATTACATTTGCTACCGCCGATTTCGTAAATTACTACTCGTGTCGCGTATATGTGACACTGGTTCTTTGTCAGTTCACGATAGCGAGTTGTATCAAATCGCGTCGTAACTTGGTTGTTCCACAAAACATGTAAATGTTTTTGTTTTAGACTAATAGCATTTTTTTCATCATTTTCAAGGGGAGGGGCAAGCACGTTTTTGGTTTGTAGTAGTCAATTTCCCCCTGAGGTCTTAATAGTGAAGATGCTAACTTTAAACACTCTTCCATTTAGTCGTTATTTTGCCCAAAGTATTGCCGAGTTGCTTTCGTTCCAAAGTAATAGTAGTGGTAACTGAAAACACACCGTTTTTACCAGTTTGCGGTTTTTTTCTTACGATTGTTGGATATGTACGTTAGCACACCTACAGCATTGACGAACATTTTACGCGTCTATCATAACCGGAGCAACAACTACGAGTCTATTAGCTCAACTCGTTACTGACCTCCTACTTGATCCCACCTCATGTTTCTATGCGTCATCCAAGTGATCACTCACTTGCTCATTGGCTAGACAATCAATATGTTCGCTGATGTCTCCAATCGCCAACTATGCTGCAGTACCTGCTTGTCTTGAATAATTAAGCTGTTTTCAGTGCGATTGTCTTGTTTAGGACCAAAAGTCGTTTACTTTGGTAGGTAGGGATGGCTATTCTCCTTGCCCTCTATTCCCCTTATACTATTTCGCTAAGTAGTGAATTAGCACTTTTTCTTGGCCTTAGAAAATTACGATAGAGGCAACTGAGGCCAAAATTATTTTTGGACTAGAGACGATTACTTATTGTAGTGGTGATCCTTTCCACAAATAAAAACCTCTAAGGAATTTTCTCCAATCATTCCAAAAATCGGACCTCGCCAACCTACTCAGCCACCTTACACTGGGATGATTGCTAACCAGTCATTGGTTGTGAAATTCCACCTTTCAGCAAAACTTATTTCTTCAATTTTAGAAGAGAAGAATGGACGGTCTAACCAAACTGCGTATTTTTTAATGCCAGGCTTATGTAGCAAATAAGTTGATATTTTCAGAAAGAATTTTTTTCTGATTCTCTGGATCCTATCTATTCACCCTCTTTCCCCTCTCCTTGCTTGAGGGTTGGCGAAATCGTCCATAGATGCTCCACTCCACTGCATTTGCCTTCTGCTGAGCTCCTCATTGTTTCTCACTGACTTCGTCCCGGCTCGCTTTTGCTTCACTCAAGTATTTCGTCCGTAATCTGAATTTAAATTGTCGGCAAGAAGAGAACTTTTTAGATGATCAGTGAATCAATCAGGTTTGTGTGTGTGTGTGTGTGTGTGTGTGTGTGTGTGTGTGTGTGTGTGTGTGTGTGTGTGTGTGTGTGTGTGTGTGTGTGTGTGTGTGTGTGTGTGTGTGTGTGTGTGTGTGTGTGTGTGTGTGTGTGGATTCTTTCGGGTTGCTATCCCTAGTAATCAGGCGACTAAGGCTTCAATTGAGATGCCCTTATTTCCCAACGTGTGCGAGTGAGCTGGGGTACGATGTGTCCGTGCATGCCTGCTGGTTGACTACCTATAGTATCTCGCTTTAACTTCGCCCTGTAATAACTGTTGGCACATTTGGGGTCTGTCAGATGAATGGAACGAAAGCACAAGTTTTAAATGTTCTAGAGTGGTCAGGAAGAACTCACGAGTAATGAAACTTCTAAAAAATCGAAACGGGGACACCTTGTGAAGTTGCATATATCTCTATTAGTTTCCATTCACTACTTACCCACACACATCGTTCATGTTATTTGGCCACCAGCCATTTCCCCCTTGCCCTAGAGTGGTAACTCCTTGAAGCATCTCCAAAATCGTAATAAGGTATGCCTCTATGGAGAAAAGCCTATTTTTGAGATACTTGATAGTCGATTGACTATTGAAGAGGGACTGAAAAGATCGTTTCATATGGCTGCTCTCCCGCATCGATCCTAAAGAGTGTCTCCCTAACTATAATCAGTCGCAAAACATCAAGGAAGAATTTGCTATTTCTGGGAGACTTCCAATTATTTCTTTGATATTTGATTTAATTGGAGCTCTCGAACATCGCCTCCGTTGCAAGGTGAATCGTTCCAGAGGATGACGTGTTTCCTGGGAAGTCCTGAAGGCTGGGTGATGCTATATGCATTTGCTAAAAGGTGCACTAAAGAGGGCTACTCTCATATCCTTTTAACTCATAAGCACTTCTTTAAGGTCGGCGTCAGGTTCATTGGCACATGATCTTGCTTCTTCCAGTGTGGACCTTATCAAAAGTCGAAGTCTGTTGCGTGTCTTTGAAGGGTCAGCCATCCACAGCAGATCTCTTCCTTCAGCGTCACTTGGGTCTAGTAGGGGATAATTAAAATCGTGATTTTGTTTATCAGCACCGCAGTTGCTTACTGGAGTCATCTTTAGAAATGAAAAGTTAGGGAAACAATACGCATACGCAGCCAGATAACTCACGGAGTTTGAATGACTCAAACAACTGAATTGGTGATTTCGCTACACAACATGCACCACCTTGATTGTGAATATTACCTCATAGCGGACTCGTTTATGAAAAGGAATAAAATTGCCCTCCAGAACGGTCTTTCCCGAACACCCGGCCAACGTATTGTGCTCTCATTTCGTGAATAATATTCTGGCGCGCCAAGCTATTCTTCCGTGAATACTTCAATCAAGGTGATCTTTTCGAAACACGCATATATTTACTACTAGACTTGAACAGTACTGTTTCTCAAAATGAAAAATTTAGTGCTATTCCGCAAGGCCCTTGTACCTAATGTACGGATACGTCTACTGCTCTACTTAATAAGTTGTTAGTAGGACGCCAAATTCGCCTATTTTTCTACGACATTTGCAGATCCAAGCGCTCCACTTTATGCACAAGACAATGAATTGGTAGCGTTTCTTTTTAGCTCATTTTAATGTCTATCACATCGAAACTTAAAAAGAGTCCTCTAATCTGCCTCTCCTCTCGTTTGATTTATTAGTTTTCGGGTCTAGTGAGTCGCGTGGCATCTCGTTCGGCACCATCGCTAAACGCCATCCTCTTTCCAAGCGGAAAAAATTCCCCTCTCTATTACCTTAGTCGGAAGTACTAATTTTGTCTCTAAAACATCCTTATGCGTTGCCATAACGACGATGGCGGTGGCGGCAGCGGCATTGTTGTACCAGTTTTGTGCTTGACCCCGTTCAAGGACGCGCGAAGTAGCGGCGATTCGCTCATTTTTGTGTGTGTGCAAATTTTCTAATTTCTCGTGTTTTTCTTAGCTTCACAATTTTTCGTTTTTTGGTGTAGGATTCACTCCTTGAAACGTAATTCCAGTCCCCTTTTTCCGCTAAATGATCTCTCAAGCTGTAGTTTAATTTGCTCCTTCAATCGGGCAATTTCGATTGAACTGACCTCAATCCTCTTAGTAATGTAACGGTAAAACTGGGGTTTTTTATCAGTTAAAATGTCCAAACTCTATCCTCTACTTCCCCTTTGCTTTCCGTAAATGAAAAATAAACGTCAACTTTACTACTTGTTTGAGTTCTTGTCATTTTAGTAGTGTGCTACGCTGTTGCTCCCCTACTGTATCCTTGAAAAAAAATTATCATCCTATGTTTGAATGGCATATTGTAGTGTACTGCAGTCCACTTCTAGCCTTTTTTGTTTACTCATCTGACATGACCTTGACCTTTTCTCCTAGGTGAGCGGTGCACCTGCGGCAAGTGGATCACTCCGGCCTTTCACTTCGCCCGGAAGCATTTAGACGAAATACGAATGCCGTCGTTGACCATGACAACAGCTACACAACGCCTAGGCGCAACGACCGAGGTCGACGAAACTGCCGGAAGCAACTAGCTCCCTTCAGATTCACTGATTGGTGCACTGTCTGTGTGTGTGTATTTCTTCCCTCACATCTTATTTTTCTCCTCTGCTACTCTAGGTTCAGTGTTTGCGTATGTATTTTGAAGCTGTAAGAAAAAAGATGTCTTGCTTTAATTCATTGTCCTCATGTGAATCAATTTTAGGACGGAGAAGCAACCGTTTTTAGGCGTATCACTCCAAAAGGATGTGATAATGTGCAGATATTTTACACTACTTTTCCATCAGTCGGATGAGGTAGATTGCTTTGCAAAGTAATCACACCAGTGGCCTATCGTACAGCCTAAGGCATTCCGACATTTTGTAATTATCAAAAAGTACAAGTTGGCTGGACTTCGTTAAAGTACACAGGTCCGTAGTCTGGATAAAGAGGCGGAAAGACTGTGGGCGTTACCTTCTTCCTTAATATCTGTTACCTGGGCAAACGTGTTGGGCTTTAGTATCTGCCGCTGACCTATATCCCGATGCAAAGTTGTCCATTACGATCGCACGAATACCTACTTTGTTTAATCTTTGGACTTGCCAATCAACTCAACGGCTGTTCAAGGACTGAAATAGCCCAATTATCCTTCCCAGTCCAGGGGGACTGGCATTTGTTTTGTTGTTTCTAAGTCAAACCAATCTGTTTGAGACACGGGATTCAGTATGTCACATATTTGTGTCGTTCATGGCGAACGTATCAATGAGGGGCGTTTAACTTTGCCTAATTCTCCTCTTGGAGCAAACATCCACCATTAGCATTGTCGGCTGTCAGAACGGAGTACTCGTGTTGAAAGTGGGGTACACGACATCTAGGGAAGGTAGGAATAGCCAATGAGGTAGGTGGGGTGATTTTGAGTCCGAAAGGCAGTAGGACTGGAGGAAATCAGGTATCATAATCAGTGTGCTGATTTTGGTCTGGTATAAGTCATCCATCCATCACGCAGTTTCAAACTCTTCCATCTGTACACGATGAATCTATCTGAAACTGGTTAGTGCATTAGATTCTTTGGTAGGTGGATTAATCCATTCGGCATTGACCCAATGGGCTCAGATCCGAGCATTCACCTTGCATCCAGTTCATTTTCTTGCACCCATGTATCCATCTATTCATCTGACCAAACTATTTAGTCCCTTTTCCTTCTTGTTTTGTCCTGGAAGAGTAAGTAGCACTGCTGTAATGAGGCACAGCAAGCAATGTTAGGGCTACCATTATCCAAGCTCCACTGTAGCAACATCAGCTCGTATTGCTCTATTCTGATACCAGTTTTGGTCTCCCACACGACACACATGTCTCATTTTCAAGGTCGAAATTGTGTGCCAAAAGTAATTTGCGTGTATATCTTAATTGGTTCCATCAATACTGCCGTCATATTTATAATGCAGGCTCGGCTTTCTTGCCTAATCCAAGCGTCACAAATATGTGACACGTAGTTCCTATCAAAATGTAATGATTGCTTACACTAAATCCTGTGCTTCATATGATACTGCAAGGGTTTTAATCATTATAAACCAATAAAAAGAGGTCAGGTTGGTTGGTTTACTTGGAAAATAGGTCATGGTGGTGAAGATGTCACTGTTTCTCAATGGCAACACCAAAAACCACGACTACTGCGGATGAAATTTTTAAGTCGGTGAACTCTTCAAAGACTCTGTACTTGATTATCTAATTTTATAGGAAAGCAAATTAACTAAGAGACAGAAAGTCAGATTGTCACATGCTCGCCGGAACAGCGGTGTGGCTTGGTTTATGACATGCGCTCTATCACCTGCCACCTCCTATTTCAATCACGTGATTGCGACCTGACCAATCCAAGAGCCAGTCCATCCACATAACTATTTGGCTATTGTAGTGCTTGTGCGTTTGATAATTAACACTAGACATCCCTTTGTACGCTCACCATCATCGTTGGCGCCATCAGCTCTACACGATTTGTCTATGACTGCCTAAACGTAGGCACCGTAGATACCGGTGGAATGAAAGTTGACGTGTTTTGGCAGACCAGATTCTCTTTTTTCTTTTGCTTTGTTCTTTTTTTCCTGTACCTCGATCCACCCATTCATCAATCCATCTCCTTGCTTTGTACTTTCTTTGATTCATTTCTTACAAATTTTCCAGCCCGCGCCTTAACTTTGCTTAAAAATTGGGTCAACTTAAGTTCTTGACGTGTTTAAAAAAAGATAAACCCATTCAGCGATTTTTGGATCAAATTCATCAATATTTTCCAGGATGTACTACCCAATTAAAGGTGGTCTTTTGTATGGAAAAGGTCAACCACCCAGCAGCGGGGAATGAGAGACAGAGCATTTCATCCTCATGGGCATCTACTCCATTTGGCAGGTGATTGTTAGCCAAGTGGTGATTTCCACGTCCCCTTGACCAGGAGGACAGACAGGTGGGAAATAAAAGTGAGGCAGAAACTAAGGTGGCCGGGGCTACACTTTTTTGTGGCTTTCAGTGACGAGGCACTTTTTTGCAAGGGTCTTCTTGAAAAGGGTGATTATTTTTCGAGAAGCCTTCGTTATTTCCTCATCCCTTGTCACAAAAACTCTACGATCACACATCATTTATCGTATTTTATAGGGGATCGATATATGTCAATCATTTTAAAGTTGATTGCAATCACTAAAATCGGTTTTTATTATCCACTAAACACCGATAAAGTAGTCATTAATGAGCATTTCTGAAGAAAACCCGTGTAGATTGGCAGACTTTTTCCCTGAAAAAATTTACATCCCTCCCTTATTGTGATTTTTGCCAAAATCCTGCTAATTTTTTCTTCAAATCTTTTCGATTTTTTGTCTTAAAAAAGGATCAAACTGAACAAAGAAATTTGGTTTTTTTTTAATTGAGGTTTTTGACAGTATCATTCAATGATTAAAATGCGTCGATATTCGGTTTAAAAAATTAGCTAGTAATCAGTTAACACGTCATTAAACCGTTGCTATAGCTACTTTTCTGCCATCTTTTGTGGTTCTGGCAAATATTCTTTCCAAATGGAAGTAAAGAAATTCCTAATTACTTCAATGCCTATTAAATCCACCTTATCTCTGAGATGGCTAATCAATCAAATCTGACAGATTTTATAACCAAGAAGGAGACTATCAAGAAAGCCGCTTTATTACCTTTTTTAAATGCGCCATTTTTAAACAAACCATTAGACTGCCTTTTGCAGCTTTTTTAGTAAACTTTTTCACAAGATTGGCTAACAATGAGCAACAAGTGAAATTTGAAATACTTCAACATAGGTGGACGACTAATTTTTTGTAGACGTTTTGATCACCTTTGGGAAAAAGTCAAGTGCATCGCAAGGTTTTGTGATTTTCCACATGAGCTTTTGGCATTCGTATCCATGATTTTGAAGTTGGTGATGGTAAATGTCTGGATTTTCGGATCATTCGCCTTATTTGTGACCTCAAGAAGAGTAATTTATCCATCCACTCACCCACTCATCCACCTATCCATCCACCCCGTTCCCACCTGTTCTCTTGTCTGTACCTTCACAATTTATTATTTCGTCTAGGCTCTCACTCTTACTTTTCAACTGTCTGCACTACCTAACACAGGATTGTAAAATGTTAATGCCAAGACAAGGCAATGAACGTCGATTTGAGAAAAATATCATTGAAGGAATGTGGAGGACGAGAATAGGGGCTGAGGCTGTTTCTTCTTTCCTCTCTTCCTTCTATCTCCTGGGCTAAATTTTGTGGTATGCGGTATGCGGTCTAAGGTTTTGTGCTCCCTTGTCTTTAAACTGATTCAGTATGACTGGCTTTTCCTCACCAAGTTGTGCGCGTCATTTAGGCGGACCTCTCTCTGCTAAAGCATTTGATTTAGTCCCGATAAACATTTGTCGTCACAGTCCACCACGCCAGCATACACACACAGACAAAAGCTCAGTCTTCTGGGAATGATGTGGTGCGTGCCCTGGAAGTGTGCAACTTTTTGTTTGGCAATGACCAATGATGTGTTCGCTCGCTCAACAAACAAGTATGTTGCTCAGCCTGTCACCTTAGCATCCAAAAACTACGCGTATTATAAGGGATTGGGGGAAAGTGAAAAAGTGAGATTTCAAAGTTTACCCTCTGTTCTCTGGTTAATAACTCCTATCACCGTCATTTCCCACTGGGTGTAAATGTCGACCGATTGTTCCACTGTCACCACCCGTAGAGGTTTTTTGGTTTATGATGTATCTTCAAATAGCTCCCCATCAAAACCAACCAGAGGGAGGTTCTGCCACGCTACCACCTCAAAATCCTATCCTTTTAAAACAAAGTTAAACGCAATTTGTAAAGCGGAGAAGCTAGTATCGCATTCATCGAGTTTAGCCACCCGAAATTTGATGAGATCATTGTTTAACAGTGGAAGGACACCTCATCCGACGGAATTACACCCATTTATCTCTGTACATAAACAAACAACACGTACCGAGCAATGAGGTATTTTGAAAACCTCACAGACCCTCTTGATCATCCGACACTATTTGGTTTACCTTTTCTCGAGGTTGCAACCTCATCCAGTCCACTGGCTTGTTTACTTATTCTCCAGCACCGGCCGTAGGCAGTGATTATGCAACCCTTTGAAGTTAATCAGATATTCAAATGTGCTTCGGACTTGCCTGTTTTCAAACTGCTTTCCCCTCTTCATTGGTATTACAGAGAGATGGAAAGACCTAATCATTTATTACCGAAAGTTCACTTTATGATATTTGGATGATATCGGAATTCTACTAGCTAAATGGATTATGGGGTAGCTCATCTGAACCAAAAGTGTACGAGTAAGGTATTTATTTCATGTTCAATCAAGAGAAAAAGATCCCCAACGTTTTGATTGGTCCATTTGTAGCCAATCTTTCCTCCTGGATAAGAGTGCTAATTGTTGCCAACTTTGAGTTGCATTGAAGTGTTTTTGCCAAATGTCACAGCTGCCTTGAACTTAGTGGCTAAGTCTTCAGAAGTTCTCATTGTCGTCAACCACAGTTTAAGTCCCTAATGGAAATTGCCAAAAACTCATTGCAATCACTAAAGCGTCATGATGGAGGACATTTGAACATATCCCACCATTCATATCTTCGTGCGTTTAAAATGGAATTTTCCAATCATTTTTCTTTCAAATTCAATAGTAAGAGTTGCTGTTTACTGCTGTCACTTACTGTCAGCATTCCAACATCCAATAGCCTTTGTTCCGTCCATTTGGCAGATGTTTTGGCTGTATTAATTGTCCACCTCTCTTGGTGGAATTGAGCAATAGCAAAGGTCCACTCCACTTAGTGATTAATGGCCTCATCTGCATCGACTATTCGTCATTTAAGCTGTTTTCGAAGCTGCTCATTTTTGTGGAAATTACAAAATATCTTAGTGCAACGAGCCTTGTCACTCTGATCAGGTGATTAAAGGATCCCTGATAGATAAATCTGGAAAAATTGATAAGAAAAAGAAGGACAGAGCCGTAAATGTAGTACTTTGAAAAAGTTTACTAGCTCGATTGGATATTTCAAAATACCATTAGTGGGCTTCTAGACTGGCTTGTACCCAAAATCCTCCATTTTTATTGATGTACGCAGAAAGATGACAGTTTCATGGCTCCTCGGTGGCAACTTGTGCAGCCGAAACCAACCTTCAAATCTACTTGGGTTCGGTAGCCGTTCTTAAATTTGAACTTTTGTCAGAAAAAACCACCTCTGTGGCACCTTTTGACTAGTTTAAATGAAAATTCCATAGCATCCTGCAATTGACCACCGTTGAAATAGGGTACAGCACTGTCCATGTGGCGTTTAATATAAAAAATCTAGACTGCTTATAAATTCTCTGATCTATCCACCCTTTGAGAATCAACTTCTTTTCCATGTTAATTGTACAGACTCCTCCACGAATGGTTTTCCTCCCTCCTCTTCGAAGAAACCTTTTAATTCCTGATTTTTATGTTCAAACTCGCTTCGTGGTGGGTTTTTGCCTTTACAAAATTTTTTTATCTTAAAAATATGTGTTTGATTAGTTGGTCTTCCGGTCAATCTTTAATCTGTATCACGCAATGCCTACCTGCAATTTGGGCCAAATTTTCTGAGTCTCCACATAATTCTAACACACTAGTCGCCTTCTTGACGAAGACCCCCCGAAGTCGTCCATAATTCAAGGTGGCACAAATGCTTCACTCCCTGACAGCTTAAAGCACCAAAGACAAACTGCGGACTGTAGAATCCTATCAGACAGATAAATTTCTTTGTAATTTTGTTTTTCTTTCATCCAAAATTTAATCGATAAATGCGCTATATTTCAAACATTTGTCTTAGATCATCGCATTAACAATTCATTTGTCAGCAATGACTCATCGCTGAGACCAGACTTTCCACTCACTCTACACCGAATTGGAGGCCTTTTCAACAATCCAGTCTGTACAAAGCCTGCAAATGCCACGGTACAATCATTTCTGGGCATGAAAATGTCAAAGGTGTGTGGCAATCTGCATGAATCCTCGATATTTTATGAGCCAAACTGGCTCTCTCTCCCTTTTTTACCCTTTGAAGTGCACGCCCATTCCCCGTGTCGGATATGTTTAACCGCTCCGCTGTGTAGATTTCACTCTGACATACATGGTAATGAAGTTTTAGAGTCCTCTCAAGCTGTCAAATAGTCGATAAATATAGCTAACAATCGAAAAAGCCTCTGCCCAGAAAAAAAAAAAGGGACTGGTTACCGAAACCCAAACACCCCTAATTATTTGTGGGTCCTTGCCCCTCGCTTTTAATGCCCTGTGACAACTTATTGAGTAGGCGGGTACTGTCGCGTTTGGTGGAGTTACGACTTCAAGAATTAATACTCATATCTTTGAGTGAAGAATGTGTCAATAAGATAGCTTCAGCCTACAAAGCAGTGAATCACTTCTAAGGCGACTCCTCCTCGGTTTCTTAAGCGGTTTCGTAATTACAGCATTGAAAAGGAGCAAAGTGATAAATGAGTTATCAGCGACGCTCTGTGATTGGTTTGTGAGGCATTAAAATACTGCATTATAATTGGTTACGCAGAGAGCCAATGAATTGCGCGGATTGAAGTGGTATCCTCGAGTGGATCATTAAATGGCAAGACCATTCCAGAATTCCAAGAAAGATTATCGTCCGTCTGGGGTGGGAAAAAAGTTATGGTAGATGATATAAGTTGGCTATGAAGTGTAAATCTTGTTTGTTAATGTTTTGAAGCTGTTAAGTCAAGGATTGCACCTTTAGAAGCACAAACGTGTACAGATAGGTTAATTCACTCATCGACCAAAATAAAAGTGGGGGATATCGGAGTAGATGAACAAAGAAGCGCCATGGAAACAAAAAGCACGCCTTATTGTGTTATTTGGTGGAAAGAGAATACAAAAGTTCCCTCCCCCTCTGCCCATAAAAGGGTACAAAAAGAAGGAAAAAAATGTGACAACTAGCTCACTCTACTAGTTCATAAACAAGGTGGATCTCACCTCCATTTGGTGACTATAAAAGTATGTTTATGTAAAAGTCTAACACATCAGCACAAAGTGACGCATCCACCATAGTCAGCTCTGCTGACCTCTTGCAGCCTCAAATGGAATTTTTGCAAGATTTCTTGATAAATAAAAAGGCAAAAAGAAACGTTTGACTTCTGTAGTCTCCTTGTTGCCTGGTTCGTAAAGACTGCCTACTCCAGTTTTTCAAGGGCTTTGTGGAGCCACCTGTTGGAGTTGGTGTTTATAAGTTCCAATGAAGGCAAACTTCAGTTGGAGTCACCTACAGCCGAAGTAATAAAAGGCACAGATGAGAAGTTTGGATTTAAGGAACCAGTTAAATGAATTTTGTTTTAAACTTTTGTAGACTCCCAACATAGTTGGGGGCTGAAATACCATAACAAGCATTATGTGCAGCAGATGAAATAAAAACACTTGTATTCTGCCAGTGGAGCATTTATTATTACATTCTCCATCATTTCTTACTTAATTTTTCAAATCTCAGGTTGTAGAATGTCAGTTCAACGAAGGCGGTGAAGGTGAACCTACCTAATTCAACTCGTCTCCATTGCTGCGGAAGTTGCTCTCGCAACGTTCGATGCTGAAAATTGTAGAACGTACCACTCACACCCACAAGTGACTTAGATAATCATATCGGTTGCGATGGTGATGCACTCGAAGGAGTACCAGTAACGTATTAGGAGGATCTTTGATCTTTCGGTCTTATTAACAAGTGCCTGGTCACAACCACACGAAACGTCGTGAAAACCTTATCCCTGATGGTATTTAAATCAAGTGCTGTAGTAGAACCACATTAGTTCGCACTACAGTCGGTTTGTCACCCTTCAGAAGCATTTTTCCGGCCCTTGAATTATGGTTTTGTGCACTGCTTCATGTATTTCGCCATCGTTTGTGGAAAGAGTATTTACGTCACTTAAAATGGAAAAAAAAAAAGACACCCGAAATCGGATTTGTTGTTACGTTTCCTAAATTTCGGTGGATCCTCCCGCCGCTTCCTGCTTGCCTAAGACTCCGTTGTGCTCCTTGGGTTACGCATCCTCCATGCCTAGTGGGTGCATTGTCAGACCTACATCTTCCTCTCATCCCTTCTCTCCACTTTGCTGCTACTTTAATAATGTTTTGACGTTTTTACGACCTCTAACGCAAGGAATTCCCCTTCTCCAGCAAGGCACAATATGGCCATAAAACATGCTAACCTTATTGACCTTCGTATTTGGCTCATTATTTTCCCACCTGTCGAACGCTCAAAGCATAACAAGGTGATACGCATCACTTGGAGAAGAGTAACTCCGACGAACGATCCTGAAGAAGAAGGCGGTATCTCATTTCCTCTCTCCAACCCCTAAGTTGTGCGATGAGATATAAAATGTTGCCATGTTAGACCATTTCTTCCCAATAATTCACTAGTTTTGACTATGTAGTCTTCAGGAGGAGAATGAGGAGGAAAATGCTGCTCGTGTGCACCTTCCATTTGTATCACTTCGAGAAGGCAGATCACAAGGGTGAACGTTTGACCTTCAGCCTACTGTGCATCGCATACACAATGCAAGCATAGTTTTCTGGGAACGGACTTCTGCTCCACAAATAGGTGGATGAATGGATGAACAAATCTTAAGGGAACGAGGTGAAGAGTGGACTGACGGTCTTGGAGATGTACTGTTTGTCGTCTAGTGACGTACGTGGGCAGAACGACTTACAATCAGTCGATTCGATAGCCTTACTTCATTCCTGACCCTTAAGGCCTGTCTCTGTCCCTTTTTGAATTAATAGAACCAGGTACTTGTTCGTAAAACCGATGAATAAAAGGTCCTTCGCAAGCATCATTTGTGCCCCTTTAAGTGCATCACCGCCTCAATTAACTTGTTTAATTAAGCCACTTGTGGGTATGGGTGTGAGTGGTGCGTTTCCCAATGTCCAGCATCAAATGTTGAGAGAGAAGCCTCTGTTGCACTGGACGTAAGTTTACCTTTGTTGATTAAGCAACGGTATTGTAACTGACTCCTCCATCTTCGTTGAGCCGACATTCTACAGCATGAAGCTTCAAAGTAGGCGGAAGGTGGTGCACAGAACAGGAAAGCCTGCCCTTTCGATAGCTCGAGGTATATTTATGCACACAAATGTTACATTCCAGATGGAGTCCGACCCACTGCAACACCCTTTTCCCAGTCAAATTAGCAATTACCGGGATTACAGACGGCGGCGCTCAAAAGAGAAATGTGTACTGTAATTGTAGACACGTCCATCTTGAGCCATTTGTCATGCTGATTGCATGTTTTTTTGATCACGACAGCTAAGCGAGTAGTTTTGTCAGACCGTCTACATGCAAATAATAGGTTCCACAGCCTCGTAACGTCTCTAAGAGTGAATTGGATGTCAATATTTCTTGTGAAGGCTTTGACTGCTTCCAATGATGATTATAAGAGGGCTTGAATACGAATGAAGTCATTGAAGTCATTTACCAGTGGTGATTGGATTTGTAGGGACGAGTAAACTTATGTCGTTCTTCGCCATGGTCATACATGCCATCTCGTTCGCATGCACGCACGTTCTAACCAAACTTTATCGCAAGCGCATCTATCACCGGCTCCAGATGGTTGGCTTTGTGTGTCTGCCACCTTCTTCTCTCAACCCTCCCCCAGCACCCTTTCCTCTCCCACCCTCCAAACACCCTGGATAGACGACGGATAAGTATAACAAAGTCCACCGAACTGCCTTTTCTCGGTGGAGGTTGTACAAGTCGATTGTCAAGACATGACAACCCTAAAAAGACTAGCATCGAATTTGGTGGCAGTTTGTAAAAGTACTGGTAGAAAGCCATTTAAGTAGCTGCTTAATATCGCTTCATGTTTTCAAGTGGTGTCTTCTTGTTGCTGAAATCGTTTTTAATGTTTAATAATGCTAACATTAGAGGTGCTACAATAGGGGACCAGTTGAATGAAACTAGTCGAATAAAAACAAAACAAAACAAAAAAAGGAAAAATTTCTTCACGTTTTCCTTTGCAAGGAGCCGTCATTTACCGGCCCCGTGGGCGTGGTGAGTGCAGTTCAAGTGGGAACTGGTCAACAGGCAAAAATCGATATTGAACACCCGGAGTGCAAAGCACCAATCATAGTGCAAAAGGCGAGGTGATTGGTCCTGTTGTTGGCCCAGGCAGTAAACGGCCTCTAAATTGGATGGTTGCGTGTAGAAACCGACTTAGGGTGTCACTCACATCGAGAAGGTCTCTGAGTAGTCTGACACAAGGTTCTCTTAATTCACATGTCGAGTTAATTTGCTGTCAATTGCCAAACAATGCCGAAGCCAAGTTAAGCACCTTGAGTTATGAGATGTTTTGACTATGCTTCGGGCCGCATAAATCGGTTTAGATGGGCTCTAATCACTTTGATACAGCAAAATGAAAAGTTAAAACCTCGTAAAGTGGATGTATTTGTCATTTTCAAGGCTAAAGTTGATCACCAGAGCGAAATCACGTACTCAAATAGTCAACAAAAATGCTGTGTGCTTCGATCTACCTGAGGTAGATTAATAAAAAATAATTTCTTCAAAAATGGTGGGTTTTGTCTGATGATTTACCTTAAGAGAGGGAACGGCCGATGCACTCTAGCGTTGAAGGGCGTTAAGTACTTCATAATCATGGTTCCCATAATCGACCTCAGTTGTGAAAGCTACATTAGAAGTTTCTTTTAAAGATCAAATATTTTAGGCAACTTACCAGAAGGTGTTCCTTTGCAACGACGAAGAAAGGAAAAGTTTGAATAATTGATTGGTCTGTCTGGTCTGGAGTGCTAAATTCTGTCCTTTGGAGGAACAAGTTTTGTTTTATTAACCGTACCTCACACTCGATTTTTACACTTCACTGGGCCGATAGTTAAACAAACAAGTCGGTTCTACTCAAGTTTGTTTAGACGATAACCACAAAACATAAACCTGCACACATTTGTCCCTCATTTTGTAAACAAGACCCACATAATTGCTTGGAATTGTTTTTGTAAAAATATGAAAATTTGTGAAGCTCAGCCAAACAAATTACTTCTCTTCACAAAAACTCATAGGTAAATGGTTTGATTCAAGGTAAAGTTCATTTATCTGGAGCTTCATTTCCAAACATTTTTCTAATTTGCGTTCCGATGATAACTAGCATTCATTGCACTGACACATGCACATTGCTAAGTAAAAATTTATCCAAATGGCTTTCAAATTCATCAAGTAAAATGAGGACTTAAACACAGAGGCGCCTATTCAATCCTCGTGATATGGTCCAATGAAAAAGGAAGGGGGTTGTGTGAGTTTCTTTTACCCATCGATCGATCGGTTAATGGTGGTATCGATCCGCCCCACCCCCTTGGGCTGCGTCGCTGGACTCCCCGCGCACGCCAGCGACATTCGCCAACTGACGGGAATTTCAAATGAGGAAAAAGGCGCGCAAATAAGGTGCCGGGGAAAAACGCGTGCACCTTGTTTGCGGCGGTGTGAAAATTGGCACACTTGTGCACAATGTTTGGCTGGTTCACCTCTAGGTGGAAAATAACGGGCGTGTTTGTGTGTGTACGCTTGCGCGCAAGTCTTCACAAGACGAGAAGGAAGAGGCTAGGGGAGGCGAGAGGATGGCTTGCAAACGGTCAGTGACAAATGTAGCAGTCGATTTGGCTGTAAATAATTACCCTCCGTTCAGACCATTACTTCACCTTACCGGCAAGAAGGCCACCATCACCGAAAAAGTAAATGAAAAGCAGTGATTAACCCTCGATTTTTAGTAATTTGATTACTTTTACTTCGTGAAAACTAAATAAACTACCCAACATATCCACAGGTAAATTTGTCTGTCACATAAATCTTATTCCTCCTGTAAGTCCCATTGTTGGTAAATTAAAACAAAGACTGATTGGATAGCTGAAACATGTCACTCTGTTTAGCCTGTTTGGTGTGACTCCTTAAACCAGCATATTTAACCCATGGAGTTGAAAAAATTACTCTAGGTCTATAATATTCTTTTTTGGGGGATTAGACAATCAGCAAGTGTGAGAGTTAGGCCATTCATATACCTGCACCAAACACTGATTTGGAGAAGGTGACGTTTACGGGGTTGGATTGTAAATGCGACACCCCTCCACCTTGCCACTGTAGTGATTTGACATTTTGTTTAAATGTGTGTCCAACTACACCAATGCTTCAGTATCCCCAGGCTTAAGTTTTACTCTGTACCATCACCATTGGGTTGTCCAAATGGCCTCCTCCATCTGTACGTTGGTAAGTATTGTGTTCTTCCATTGCTACAATGGCTTACCAAGGAGGCTCAGGACAGTACACTGTGATGGCAGCGGCAAGTGGACCCGATCCAAAAGGACGACTATCTTGTTTTCAGTAAGTGAATATCTAAGTATAACGTCTCAGAAGAGGGAATTCTACCTCAACTAGCTGATTTTTTGATAACTCCCGACAGTAGAAGCAAAAATGATGTCTACCTTTGACAGTTGCCCCAACCCCGCGTTCTACAAGAAGGCTATCAACAACTGATGAGATATTAGACTTAAACGATTTGGAAAAACCAATTACGAAACTGTCTACTTCTGTAAATATGCGGGGTAGTTAATTACGTGAAAAACTATGCCACCTCGACAGCTTCGCTGAGTGAACGGGACCCGGTTAGGCCAGCGCTAAAAGGCAAAGGGAAATGGACGGAAATTACGAGCCCCAAGAAGGTCTTTTAAGTAGTTTTCCCTTCAAAATGGTTCTGTTTTGAGGCCAAATTCCCTATACCTAGCAACTAGTACACAAGTTGTGGCCTTATTATAGAGCACCTTCCTCCTCCACAATGCAGTTCACAAATGGGACGGGACTTGAGGTACGGTAAGACAGCCCAGATGCATTAAATGACAATGGGATCAAATGCTTCCTCAGAGGGAAGGAACTTGGATGAACAGTTTACGAAGAATATTGTAGCACCGACTGCGTTGTTAAGACCGATATGGGAAGTTGACCTTTGAAAGAACTCTCAAAGGAAGAGACGGGCCATGTAGTGATTTGGTTTTGTTTAAATTAGTGTCTAACACCTCGAGGGCTAATCAGTCCCCCATAAGTTGAACTTTGGACCCTGCCAACAGCATCCTAGCTCTATTGTAGGTTATAAAATAGAAAATCTTTTGTACAATGACTCGGAACTTAAAGCTGTGTCAGTCTAAAATGGTAAAACACAAAAAAGAGATCGGAGGACTTGAAACTCCTCAGGAACTGTTTAAACAACGGAAAAAGGTGGCAGGAAAACCGAAAAAGGTAAGCATTGTCTATGAAATCAAAAAGAGGAACTCAAAGTTGAGTAACTCGGTTTTTCATTGAAGAGAAAAAAATCTTGAAGTAAATAAAACGTAGACAGTAAATCACGCCCTTTTTTATGGTATCAAGTCCGCTTGGTATAAATGCCGACCGTCAAAATCAAAGGATGCTTGGTTCGTTGCTACCTGATGTTTTATTAAACATCGAACAATTCTTTATAATTTTGCAGTCTTTTAAAAAGTTATAAGGAAATAAATATTATTTCTCAAAGTTTATTGGTCGACAACTGAACAATAGAAAATTCACAATGAAGTAAGGCGGAGGTGCAGGCCCTAGATATCACCTACGAAGAATAAAATTCCGCTGTAAGTCCTCTCCTTCGTGACTCCAACAACTACCCTATCTCTTCCATTTTCCATCAACTGACCACAGCATTCACTTGTC
>NW_020170427.1:518791-522479 GCF_000524195.1 Echinococcus granulosus | reverse complement strand
AGGTGGTTGTGTAGCTGGATGGATGGATAAGGATAGATGCCTCAAAGGAGAAAACAATCGTCGATGGTCTTCCTTCCTTTCTTCTCTTAACTTTAAGCTCATATTATATTAAGGGATTTCAAAGTGATGCTCATTCTACGGGGAGTTGAATCTATTCTACTTCCAGAGAGAGAGAGAGAGGGTAACCTTTACTACACATAAATTTGGTTTCTGATTAAAGGTTACATGATTCCACTTTTTCTTCTTTTTTTTAAAAAAATAGTACCAACGTCACCTACTTGAGCATCTAATCCATGAGGTTAACAATCGGCAAATAAAGGTTCAAAGTCCAAAACTATCGTGATGAAACAGACGCCTCCCTAAGTGCCTTTTTGGGCACTACATGATTTGACAAAACACCTAAAGTTCCAGTCACACGGGACTTTAAATTATTTCCTGTTTTGTTCTCTCCCTCCAAAAAAGGAACAGCTAAGAGATTGTAAATTCGCTTCTTTGCCTCAAACCAATGTATAGTTGCTTGACGGGGAATTAGAAAGGGAGTAATGCCAACTTCTGCCAATTTTCGAACGGAATACTTGTGACCTTGATTAGTCATCGAACTTCACCCATTTTATTGTGCCATTTTATTACCATGTCAATAAAAACAATAAGAAC
Source organism: Echinococcus granulosus (assembly GCF_000524195.1). Lineage (NCBI taxonomy): Eukaryota > Metazoa > Platyhelminthes > Cestoda > Cyclophyllidea > Taeniidae > Echinococcus > Echinococcus granulosus. Next base: position 521,825 of record NW_020170427.1, on the reverse strand, counting down.
AGCAGTAGCAGCATCAATAACAGCCCCAAAAATCCGCTCCATCCTTAAGTAGTCCAAATATATACATATATATTTAATTAAAGCAGTTAGAAGGGAGGTAAGTGTAAGGGGGTGTGAATTTTGTCTGAAGAAAAGGACTTCTAATTGAAAAAGTAATTAGGAATATTAAATCAACCACTGCCATTAGGTAGAATTTATTCGCGTAACCTTGACCCCCAAGGCACTTAATTTGCTCATTTAAAGGCAGAAATTTGATTTGCAAACAAACTGGTATTTTACGATTTCATTTCTTCTTCGTTTTTAAAACTGCCAAATCGGTCTCGCCTTCTAATATTTAAGGGCATTTTCCGCTCTTCTATGCAAAAAACTCACCTATCGGTGGGGGAAGAGGGGGGGGGGGGTCAACATTTCGAAAACTGGTAAGTAGAAGCTGATTTACCACCATTGAATGGGTGTTCAAAAATGAGGGATAAAAAGAACTGAATAATAAATTAGTTGCCCATTTTAAATATTTGTTTTTCAATTCTGACAGCATCAAAGGATGGATCTAGAAATGGGAAAATCCTGTCTAGACACGCATACATGCAGACGGCAGCGTAAGGACCTCCAACATACCGACCCTTGAAGGCAATAGTGTCTGTGCAGTAGCAGAGAGAGGATGCTGCCGCTGGTGGTGCAAATAGCAGATCAAATTAGGGCCATAAATACACCCTCCAAACTTGCTATTGGTTGATGATGGCTCTGTTGCCGAGATGTGGCACCGTTTCCAGATAATTAACAATCACCATGATTAACCTGGTCTGAAAAGGGGAACAAGTGCTACTCATAGCTACAACACAACCCCTAAAAGCCGGCACTTATTTCGTTTTAAGCCTTAGGCTACTGATTGGAATAAGGACTGCAGGTGGATTAATGCCGTGACTCCAAGAATACGTCATCCATTTCCAAATCGGACAGGGTTCAGGAGGAAGTGGCGAACTTCGGAAGACCAGTCTTCTCAAGATTGATAGTGGAGAGGAAAAACGACGAAGAACCTTCCTGAACTGACAAGTAAATAGGCCTAGTCGTTTGTCACTCATGGATGTCTTGATGCGCGACGTAAAAAAAATGTGTCTTCGGATATACGTGGACTTTTTAGGAAGTCCCAAAGGTGAAAAGAGGACTTTTAGAGAAAAATAGCTAAATACGCAATGCGAATTGATGGATGACAAAATTGCTGTTTTAATTTGGAAGATTTGAGGTAATCAGCTGTCATTTTTCGGGTAAGAAAACACAACAGACGAGAAGTGATGGCAATGGTGGTGGTGGTGGTGGTGGTGGTAGTAAATGTATCGCAGGCTCCTTCTTCGTTTGTGAGCGGGTACACACACACAAACACACACCAACTTGTCTGGAATTCAGGCCCCAGGTTGACCCCACAATCGGACGACCAGTCAATGGGATTGTGTGCAAACGAGTCCTATTCGAGCGCGCAGGAGGTAGACTCGAGAACAGTGGGACCACCAACACACAAGCTTTAGTAAAACGAAATGAGATTCGAACATTGTTGCGCCCTCACCCGCGCTCGCACTCGCGACGGTGCCCGCGCCCTCACCCACACCCGCATCCGCCCCTCCGCCCGCACCCACACCGCACCCGCATCGCACTGCGCTCGCGCAATTCGTTACAATTAAAACAAATATGTTCACATACATGGGTACACAGAATTACATTATGACAGTTTTGGGACAGAAAATCGATTTAGTTTAGGCGGGGAAGGTGGGGGCCGGGAGGTTCATTCCTTATAACTGGCATATTCACTTGCTCCTTCTTATAAGGAACTGATATTTTCCCATTAATTTTATTCTAAGTAAGAAATTTTTTGGTGAAAATGAGTAGATTATGTAGAAAATCTACAAAATCGGTATAGTTGGTGCAGTTTGGAAAATCGGCTGCAACCGACAGTTGAAAAATCAATATGACAAGCACGAATGACATTACCTATCGGTAAGAAGCGAACTTGGTTAGGTCGAATTTCTTCTAATTTTCCTCCAATTCTTTTACGAGTCCGAGATCCATCATATCATGATCGTGGGGTGGGGAAAAAATGCTTTTAACATCCAACATTCCAACAAAGTGTCACTCTCTGCGTCATCTCTGACGGTATAATGACGGACAGGAGTACTGGCAGCGGAAGAGTAAAGAGCTTTTGTAGCTAAATTATTCTACTAAAGGGGCCATATTTGGGGATAAAGTACTCTTTTAAGGTTTCCTGAATCCGGTTCTTTTTTGTGGTTATAGGTAAAGATACATGGGTGACCAACGTGCTCTGGCAGTCATCATTGTCAGCAGGGTAGTTGTTAAGTGCTTTGACAATGGCTCTCGTGTAGAGCGGAACCTTTTGCCTTTAGAGAATAGAGGGTGCGCTCCTGAAAAAAAAAAAATTCGTAGGGTTTGACGGAACTCTGCTCCTCCTCCCCCCTCCTCCTCCTCTTGGTGACATTTAAATAAGCCCTGCAGTAATTTATGGAAGCAGCTGACTTGTCAAATGGAGAGTTTGGATGAGACTAGTGTACAAATGTGTGGAAATTAGCGCTCCCAGTGATAGTATAGACGGCTTCACATGACTGCTGGGTTACGCTATGAAAAGGCAAATAAAATGTCTGTTGCATAGACGATGGGATTGAGGACAGGGGCTAGATATGCAGAAGCCTTCGAAATGTTTAATAATACAATTTGTATTTCATTTTTGAAAAGTTCTTTTTGTGGAATAAGACGACTGAAAGGAGTCTCCCTTGAACGCGTAGGTCTGCTTAAACTACGCCCAACTTCTAGGTAGCTTAAAAGAACCTGTAAAGTAGAACAGGACCTCGAGATTGTCTTTGCGATAGCCATAATTATTATTATTGCAATCGTACACTTTGTTACTATCACATGAATGATGAATCCATGGAATAATTAAATGCTCAAAACTTGATCATTTTATCCCATCCGACAGCATGCCTATCTACACGTTCAGCAATGTCCATCCATCCATCCAGCTACATAACTACTT
>NW_020170427.1:516725-518691 GCF_000524195.1 Echinococcus granulosus | reverse complement strand
CACGAGTGGATACTGTGGTCAGTTGATGAACGATCGAGGAGATGGGGTAGTTGTAGGATTTGGGGAGAAGTGGATCTAAAGCTAATTTACATTTCTCGTTGATGTGTCAAATCTCCCTCTGTAGTTGACCCACTATTAGGGTGGGAGGCCCTGTTGCCCGGTTGGCAGAGTCATGTCACCTCCCATCCTAAATAAATAGGAGCACACTCAATTAGCTTCCTCGCCTCTTCTCCTTCCCCTAATCTATAAACGCTTAATCCATTTGACAAAACATTAAAGAAACGTCCAATTTGTTGTTAAGTAAGTGGAAATAATTTAATTAAGTGGGTATCCTTAAAATTTTGTTTTAAATCACTAACACCATCAACTTTTTGATCAATATTTAAGTCGTTTAAAAGACAGTTTTTAAACCTTGTCGTTGTTCCCTTTAAAACAAAGGATTGCAGATAATTCAAACTCTGACGAGAGATGGCTGGAACAGATGGAGAGGGACATCTGGTTTTTAAACGGAGTGAAACAGTCCTCATCTGCAATTACTGAACTAGAAGTTGAGCCGTTTAAACATTCCTTCGGGGCGAAATTGTTGCCGCCTTAAGAACACATTAATAATTTGTTAGGGCCTCTACTACCCATCTTTGTTGCCTTGCTTAAATCTACCGGGTGGTGTAAATCAGGCCGTCACACAAATGCATGCATAAATCTCACCAACGTCTCCAATTTCACTGCCAATGGACGTGGAGGTGCCGAGCTAACGAGCTATATTCGGCCACATTCAATCTGGTCCCGCCTGGATGTGATAGCAAATGGACGGCTGAATGGCATATGATTCACTCCTGTCAATAGCCCGCGTCAGTCCCCCTGCGCACGTGCGTGCGCGCACGCACACATGCACCCACGTCCGCACGCATGCACGTCCGCATATGTGCAAGCAGAGACGCGGTGGATTCAAAAGTGCGCCGGCCGACAAACCAATGGGGTGGCTGGATCGGTGGGCAATTATTTTTCCACATAAAAGGCGCATAAAGACGTAGAAATTTATGAGTACGCCTCGAAGACATAAGGTAGGAGAAAAAAAGCAACCCAGAAAGTGCGGATACCCATCTTCGACCATTCGAATCTGATGGATACCAAAGTAAGCGAAGCTACGATATCACTACGACAAGAGACGGGTATCTATCAGAGCGGAGGCTTAATTAGGTTGGACTCAAGTTGTGGGGAAATTTTCACGTCTAGTGATTCAAAACGTCATGTTAACAGAGCAGTAAAAATAAAACAGTGAAAAGAAAGAAGATAGAGAAACTTCTAGATGCATTTTTGAGTGTGTGAGGTGGGTGGAGAAGCTAGATCGCAAATTATACATTCCTTCACTCAGTAGGGCTTCGGGTAAATCCCACTTGACTAAACTATCTGGCACCCAGCAGTCACAAAGGTATTCCACTAGTGATACGAGATGAGGAAAATCATCTTTAACGGATACCTTCAGTGTATAAAATAGATGAAAATTGGACATCTCTTTAGGGCCTCCCATTAATCGGAGGCAAACTGAAAGTTAGGGAGGGTAAAGGGAAGGCAAAGGGTGAATAAAAGTCCCAAACTCCGAGAGGTATATTCATAATCCTCAAGCCTTAAGAATGTAGGCGGTTAAAAGTCTTTTTTTAATGGCAGGCAGCAGGTTATATTGGGGATATATCTTAGGGTCTCCACTGTTTCCTGGAGAGGTAAAGCCAGAGAAGGCTCATTAAATCCTACCATTTAAAAACGAAAATGACGATTGCTTGGAGTTATTGACATGACATAAGTTCAAAAGTTGGGAAATGTGCAGACTTATTAAATGGGTGAAAGAACGAGGAGACGAGACGTAGCTAATAGTTTGGACTTAAATTCACACTTCAAAAAAATCACAGATAAAAGTGGAGATACCGATTAAGGCGAAAATAATTTTTCTTGTGGTAAATTACATGCGAAA
>NW_020170427.1:465755-516625 GCF_000524195.1 Echinococcus granulosus | reverse complement strand
AGTCGTGCTTCGGGATCAAAAGGTTGGTGCATTATGATTTATTACTTGTGAGTGGAGCTGGAGAGTAAAGCGTCTGTTGAGGGAATTATTCCAATGGAAACATTGTTGCATCAAAAGTATTCGCACACTTTATTGAGGTGGTCTTATTCACTTCGTTCATAGCACTTTTAATACGTGTTAAAAAGGTCTCACAGACTAACTGATCACCACGGCTGGATGTTTTGCTGTCAGGTATTTACTGCTGCTAAAAAAGAATACGTAACAATGTGGGTGTCCTGAAGCCAATAAAATCCATCAGGTTTGCAACGCGGTTTGGTGCCACTGCGTCATTATAAACTGACAGGGACTACTTTTCACATGTTTGTGACGTCGGTGGCAAACGCAGTAATGGTGGATATCGTGAAGTTCGTAGTTTTTTAGGTATGCCTGCTGTATAAAAGTGGTAATCCCTGAAACGTCACATTGTTAGTTAAATCATGATAACCGCTTTTAATGTGCAGATTTAGACTGCTGTTTCGCAATGACCATCGTTAGATCGCTGCAATTTTGCTACCACTGATATTGTTCTTTTCCACAGGCTTAAGCAACTCTCACGTCCTCTTTGGTGGCAAAAGTGACGAAAACAACCCAAATTTTGTGAAGTTCACCTTTTAGCCCATTTTGGATCTCAACCGACTGACATCCGCTCACAACTAGTATTTTGATCAGTATTGCTCTTGTCTGCTACCTAATCCTACGCTTATACTTTGTTCAGTTGAAGCGGCTACCCAAGGGCACAAAACCGCAGGTTCGACAAGGTCATTCTAGCGGTATAACAACCAACTTGACCAAAGATTCTCCAACTCAACCAGGTATGATTTCTGATTTGGTACCAGAAGGCTAGTGGATTGCTACTAACGTGTGATATTCCACCGGTAAAACATCTTTTGTTGGATTACACCAGACCAATCACCACAATCGCCCCCTCCACCACTGGCCCTCCTCGAGATTCCCATGACTTTGGAGATACAAGCCGCGATCCATCAGACCCCAAGCTCCTCAGGTCGTCGAAAAAGGCGTAGCAGAGGTGGTCGTGGAGGTGGCGCCACTGGAGCTAGTAGCAGCACCCTTCAGGGTTCTATCTCCTTTTCCCGTTCAGGCTGCGCTAGTTTTACTCCTTCTCAGCCTCAGGTAACAAAATCTGGTGTTCTTTGCTTGACAATTCTCAAAATTTTTAAACAGTTTGAAAATGTTTTTACAGGATTTGCCCTCTTCTGGAGAAAGAAAGCAGCAAGACTGGCTTTAGTCATATTTTGTGCGCGCACGGGTGTGTGCTTGTGCGTCGATTGTTTAAGCTGCCGTGCACTAGGTCTGTGTGTGTGTGGAATGTTTATTTCCATCCTTTGTTTTGCTGCCTCTGTGTGTGGGTGTTGGTGCGAACTCGCGGTTTCGTTCGTTAAAGCGGTAAAGTGTTGGTTGGGGGTGTAGGGAGTGTCTTTTTTTCTGTCTTACAGACGTGGTGTTTGGAGTGGGGAGAGGGCGTTCACGGTTGCTTCCCTCCTCTCCCTTTTGTCCTCCGGCTCAGTTGACAGCTCAGCACATTCACGCAGAGGAATGAATAATAGCAGAATTGCATAACTTTCGTCATTTAACTTTATTGGTTGCGAGGAATTATTTCTAGTCACTGCGAGTATATCCTAATTTATTCGCACAAAAAATGATTTAATCTGCGTGCTTTTCATGTTTCCGTTATCGTTACTCTCTATTAGAAGGATTGATCAAGTTAAACTGAGCCTTTTCATCTTCTTCAGCAAAATGGCGCATTTCCAGGAATGAATACAGCATTTATTTTTGCACTTGTCCTCACTTTTAATGCATATCTGGGAAGCTTCGGCACGGAAAAAAGTTTATTACTTCGTCCACAAGCTTCTACGGCTTTGGTGTTCCTTTTGGCTCCAGAGGGAGATGATGCACCCGGTTTTCTTTGTATGAAATAATACAATCCCGAAAGCTATGGTCCTTCGGGTCAAAACGCTCCTTGGAGTTAGGGCAGCACCCAAGGACACCAGAAAGCTGTGCCGGTATCCAGCGTGGGCCAACTTGTCAAAATCGCGAGTGTTCTGCAATGATTGCGTAGTCTTGTGTCCATTGTTTTCACAGAAAGTTTCATCTTGTGTACATTTTCAACCCACAATGGGTTGCACGTCAAACGTGTATGTAGGAAGAGGTGTTCTACGTGATGGCTGATCGCTCACGGAAATGACTGTCAAAGCTGTGGACTTGGAACGCAAACACCACAGCAAGGCTCGACATCGACGTGTAGACATACGATCATCTTTGAAGCGTGTACACCATTCCGCTGTCTTTCTGCTCAGCGACTGAGTTGCCGAGCGCGTACCATTATCACCGTACTGTGTTGTGTGTGTATGCTTTGGCTAGTATCGCCGGGTTCGTGTTTGACACCTTCGTCCACAGGACACTTGGATCATCACCCTTCCTACGCTGTTGTATGCAAGCCCTCAGTACCACTGCTGCCTGTCGTCCTGGTAAAGCGTGTTTTTGCCGTGGATGGTGCGTCCAGAGGCCTATTGCCATGACAACATGCCTTTTTGATTTTCGTTTTAATATTTGAAATTCCTTCCTGAACCTCTTCCTTTTTGCGATTTCTGATCTTTACCTAACAATTTAATGCTTTCTTTCTTTCCTTTGGTTCTAGAAAAAGCGCAACAACTGAGGCCCTTGGAGCGGGGTGGAGGGAAGCACCGACGACGTGATGTAACGCGGACCTCTCTCTGTGTATTTTGTTTTAGTGTCATTATTTTGTTTACCCATCGATGCGGCTTGTAGATTGAACAGAACAGCAAACAGAAAGCGTTTTTGCTCCAGCTGCAGATATCATGCGATTTCCTTTGTCAACTCTCATTTCGCTTTTTTTAGCCGTAACTGAGTAGGGCGGCTATTGAAGTCACGTGAGTTGGAGGGGAGGCGGGTTGGGAGGACTGGAATCAAGGTTTAAGCGAATATGGTCGGGTTGTTGTGCTTTTCTCGTAAACTGAGCTCTGCTGGCGTTCAGAGGTAACAGCATCACACTGCGTTGAATTGATTGAAGAGGCATTAGAAGAGGAACGTATTGCAACAGCTAACAGGGTTTACCGCCCACCTGGAGTTGTGTCGTTTAGGTACTAACGCGTAGAATTGTCCTTGGTTTAGGATTGCTTTGCGTCTCCTTTGCTCTAAGCCCATCAAACATTGTCGCGTCAAAATCTGTCCGCTGTGATTCGACAAAGAATTTGTCACATCTGGCCGACAGCCTGTACATTAAGTGGGTAGGTGGAATGGCACAGGTCCGCCGTCGGAGTGTGCTGTGCTTTGCCCATCATTTAAGGCGGCTACTGTCAGCCAGGTCAGAGATTTAGGCCAAAGTTTGGTCACTGTTTGGATGACATCTAGGTTATGGGGAGGAGGCGGGGTGGGCGTCTAGTAGGGAGACGGTGTGGTCCTGTTCGGCGTTGAAAGTATCCGGTGGGCCGGGGGTGATTGTCGTTAATGTGTGACACGCGGGTTTCGACTCAGGCGGTAATACCGGCGTTTTCCGTTAACCCTCTCTTCCGTGGCAGCATGTCAAGATGGGGCAATGAATGAGCTTGCAGGTGATTTTTCCTAGTTCTGTGGAGCAGCGAAGGTGTCTACTCAGGCAAGGTTACTTCCGGTGTACCCATCGTCGTAGTTTTCGCGCTGTGATCAAAGGTGTTCCTTGGGTAAGATTAAGTATGTGCTTTTCCCTCCAAAGTAAGGTGGATGATTCGGTAAAACCCTAAAAAGGCTGCGAAGGATTAGATTGGCCTAGACAGTTTGTAAACCCTTTCAGGCTAAATGACCAGTAAACCTAAGCGGATACTTGGCATCGAATCTTGACGCCCGTGATTACTCACAAACAAATGCCTGGGAAAGTGGGATTCGCTGTAGGCACATGCTTACAGTAGATGGTTTCGTAGATTTGTTGACTGGCTCGTGGCCACTCTGAACTCGTAAGAGCTGATCTTTTGGTCGAAACAAAAGGAGGGGTTCGGTCTTTCAAATCGCGGAGCTCAGTGTGGTAAAAAGTTAATTGAAGATTGGACATAGGTCACTTTTTAACACCCCTTTTGAATGACCCATTCTTGTAAAGCGGCGTGCCGATGATAGGGCGATAGCATATCCTGGTAGAAGGAGATTTTAGTTGGCAAGTCTTGCATTTTATTGTGCGACGGACTTTCCACTTCTCAGTACGAATCAATGATGAAATCTTTGTACAGTTTCTTATTAGGTTACAGCAGTGATTTTAACTACCTAGCTTTAGTAACCTTGATATTGACGTCCTTTCTGAACTTTAAACATTGTTAGCTACCTGATTATGACGTGTAACTGTGCGGAGCTCTTTATCCGCTCATAGTAGAGAACTGGTAGCATCAAATCGTTTACGTAAGGCCTAGCGGTTGGATTTAGAAGTAGTAAATGGGTGGAAGATGTTCTTGGTCTGAGGGTAATAATATTTCTTAATCTTTGAGCAGAAAATAAGCTTGTCAGTTTGATGGCACTAGCAGTGGTGTCAAGTCTAGTGGAGATAATCACTTTGCCTTCAAGACTCTGGTAGTGAACCTGCTAGGCAGTTTGAGAAACCATGGTGTTTAATGGTAAAGCCGAATTCCCGCGAGTGCCAGAAAAAATCTACAAATCACTTTATCTGTGTGATTTAATCGTCCTCAAAGGCATTATAAGGCTTTAAGTTTAGAAACTTGAATGATCTGAACAAGTCTGCATGCCACCAGCACAAAGGCTGATCTGCAGAAGATTGAGTAGACCAGCATAGTCAAGTGTGCTGCAAAGACAGCATTCTTTTACTCCATCAAGTACCACCATTTTCTGATTTGGTCTTTCTCAGCTCTAGGTCAAGTCAGTACACACCCATAACCAATTAATAAGGTGTCACCGTAATCAAGGTACCTTTAAAGGGTGCAAACATACAGTAAATCAAATAAACAGAAGTCCTACTTAAATAGGCCATGCATTGTGGGGATAATGTCGTGGACAAAAGAGCATTCCTTAATAACTTAGATCGTCTCTGACACTGTGTAACACAAGCACATGCATACATACACATGTTCACATGCTAGTTCACACTTGTAACAGCGATTACCGACACAAGATAGGAGGAGGCAGAGCTGGAGCAAAAGTGTCTCGCGCTTTAGTGGATAGGTAATTAGCATTTGCCGAGAGACAGCTTCCTCCTGTGGGTAAATGTAGTTTTTGCTCGTTAACTTCTTTACTGGAGAGAGAGGGGGAGGGGGATGGGGAGAGTTTCGAAAATTGCCCTTGTGTATGTGTGCGCAAAAAGACTTTCTCAAACCGCACTGAAATTTTAGGAAATGTCAAAGCCAGTTTTACACTCTGCATCAGAAAGGAACGTTCATGCTAGTCTGTTGACAATTTGTTAATTCACTTAAAGAAGAGAGTTGGCAACAGGCTAAACTTCTGGGTAATAATGTGTTTATTCCTCATTCTTTAAAAGGTGTGTTGTGAAACGCAAAGTTTGTATAAGTCAATGCGGCGAAAGAGGGCTGTCAATACTCTATTTTTGACCCATTGTTTTCCGGATCAGTGAGACAAGATTGGCTGAGACCAGTACTTAACTTCATAGTTTGATTGACCTTTTGCGAAACGGCAATACTTCCTTCCCTGATAGCCATTTTAAACAACTTAAGTTGAAAACATAAGCAAATAAACACCTTAGACAGTACCAGCGGTAAATCTACTTTTGAGGACTGGTGTGGAGCTAAAATCAAAATTCAGAAGCAAAATCACTGCTATTAGCGTAGGTACAAATAAATTATGGATTAAAATTGAAAATTCAGGCGGCTGAAATGCTCCCAAAAGTTCTTAGTTTACCTTTACTGGCTGCAGATGGGGAAGACCTCACTTATCCACTATGAATTACGACTAGCAAAAATGAAGCTAGTAAGACCGAAAAAGAAAAGATTACAGGCCAAAAGTGTTAAAACCGCTGTATATAGCTTAAGATTCCATAGCCACAATCTCCAAATAGCCTATGAAAATAATTTTTATAAAGTCTTTTTGGTACGCGGACTCCTGCAATATAATTCGTCTAACCGCCGCACTTACAGCATTTTAATTGGCCAGCTCGACGGCACGTGCGCACATGCATGCATCGCTCTCGCGATGTGATTGCATCCGCGTGCATGCGCACGCCTCTTGCACTTCTCATCCTTCTTCCCCCCACGCAAGCGTGTGCAAGTGTGCACAAACACGCACACGCACGCACCAACATCCATTAGCGCTCACTTCTGGCAGGAATGGAGTGAGACGGAGTGTCGTCGCGCCCGCTTGCCTCTGGCACCGGCCAATTGCAATTCGCCTTGGGGTACATCTTTGCACTCGTCTCTCAAAGAGGCGCCATTTGCCTCCTCTTACCTCTCAAGGAGGAGTATTTACAGGTTAACCGCATTTCAGTGGTGTGGTGTGGTGTGTTGGAACTCTCTTCTGCTATCTCTTGATGTAAAGCGATGTTTATCCTCAGGTGAGCTACAACCCATTCTCCTCCTTCTATCCATCAATTAGCTCATGAAAAAGTATAAACCTGCCATTGCTTTTTCAATAAATACTGTAATCCACTCAATTTTCAAATGTTCTAGCATGCCTATTCATTGAAGAAAGCAGGCCCTGAAGTTTTCATGAGCGTCACACTCGAATGTAATTAATTTTTTGTTGAGTCCAAGCCACTACCTGAGATCACATAATTTCGATGTTACTGGCCAACGATCGAAATCTAACATGACTATCAATTGTTCAGTTTGATAGCCCATTAGTCACTAATGTGATGACAGGTGGGGACAATCCGGTACCCCAAGTAGCCTTAATTTGGGAGATGGAGTTACAAAACGCCTATCTTTGAATCGACATGTGGTATAACCTTTTTTGGAAACTTGGAATCGTGTCACGACATTTACAATCGCTTAATCCCAATCTAGTCAGTTCAAAAGCGTCGAATTTTTTTCCTTTTATTATTCTGTGAATTCAGTCACAGTTCAATACTGGCCCTTGCCGCGGTTTGGTACCGATGTACCTTCTCTATTTAAGCTGAAGCCGTCTTTTACACTTTAGACTCGCAATTAGAGCATTCCACTTGGCGGAGGCCGAATTGTCCGACGATTCGCCTTCAAGGAAAGAGAAAAAATCCCTGGCCTCACCTACTTATCCACTACCCATACCATCCCACTCTGTAGACCCGATCATCTTCCAGTTTGGTCGAAAACGACCTAGTGATTGTGATGCCCTGGACACACGGCAACACCTCTTCAGCCCCAAACGATTGTGTCTCGATGCCTCATCAGAAATCCCCTCTTCTTCCCTCCTCTACAGTGTGTTTTTGGGTTGTGAAGATCCCTCTTCGGAGTCCACAAAGAGAAGCCGGCTTAGTTATTATCCCAGCATACTCAAAAGACCCCCACCTTCCCGAAAGCGCGCTCCACTTAATGGCAGCTTCCACAACGCCAACCAGGATGCCCTACCTATGTCCGCACTGACCTACCAATGGCTTGTGACTGCGTTCTGGGGTCAAATGTTGGCAGCACGAGCGTGGACACCGCCCAAGGAGGAACCGCTGGATCTCTCCTGCAAGCAATCAAAATCGCAGTTCGTCAACAGTAACATATTCAGTAGCATACGTCGATTAGCGGAACCGGTGGAAAATGCCCCAGTGGGCCTTGACGCAGAGATACGAAGGTGCAATACCTTTCCACAGACCTTCTGCAGGCCCACCATGGATGTGTCACCCCGGAATTTGTCACTGGAGCGACTCTGCCTACTTCCTACTTTTGAAGCTCTAGTGAACAGTGCCAGGCTTTTTAACGATCTCAAGTCGAATTATCTTAACTCTGTGGATCAGAGGTTGGGTCTTAAAAATCTCCCCTATAATGAGTCGGTAATTTGAAAAGAGAACAGACTAGCCCTAATAACAGCCAACCTACGTATACCCCCTTCCTGTCAATTGTTTGATTTAAGCGGCCTACTTTACTTGTGAAGCTCACACTTAATCCTAATCCGCCTTATTTTTCTGTCATTCAGGCTGATTTACAACACCGCCACAGAAATTTAAAGATTCTGGGACTTATATGAACTCCTTGTACTCTCCTCATTTTGTAAATGGTTTCCCAAAGCGATTTATTCCGTAATTTTGTAGCAGTGGCCAATGAATAAATTATTATCAACCGCATTTTTTCCTTTCTATCTAAAACAAATAATTTAAATGAGTGGTACTTTGTAGCTCCTCGAGACTTTTATGAAGACGAAAAAAGATATAATACCGGAGCAGAATATGCATTACCGGCGTACAGAAGGGCTGGGCGGCTACCGGCATGGCCCGGAGGAAAGTAACAAACGCGGAGCCGTAAGTGCCCGCGAAACCGAAACAAAGAGTTAAGGGAATAGTCATGGCATTGCTGTTTTACAGGGGATTTACATGTAAATAGGGGGACTTCCAGCTTAATAGAGGTACATAATGGTCTTCAAATCGGTTGTATGGCGAGTAGAGCAGACCAATTCGTGGCTTGTGCCATTAATGATGATTCAGGCAACAGCGCCGTTGATAAGGTGATAATGAACTTTTTGCCAATCCTTGCAGATGGGGCGAAGAAGATGAGGACAAAAAGTAGCAATGAGGGTCGGCATTTACTTCTCATTGGATTTTGCGTGCGGTACTGAGTCGCCATGGTAAGCTTGAAGTATCCAGAATAAAAATCTCTACCAGGATCAAGACAATGGTTTTATTGTTAACTTGAGTACACGTTTTTAAGGAGAATTGGTCATCCCAGCTCAGATGCTTTTTGTCCTCAAAGTGCTGCAGAATTTGTACTACTAAATTGATTGGTTTAACTGGTGTCTGAAGGCTGAGGAATGGAATTACCCTTAATCCGGGAACATCCTAAATCCATTTATTTAAATCATACGTAACAAGCCTATTTGCTGAACGGTTCGACTCACCGTGTTCTCATGAGGCAATAAAAAACACATGTCGCATATTTGTGACGCACGTGATGGTGATGACCAATGTATTCTCATAAGAACTTAAGTAAGCTGCTGCATTTAAACTGTTATCCTCCTCAAATTTTTACTTTTTTTGTTGCAATACATTTACTATTCTTTCAGCCGCGTAATACTAAATAGAAACTCCAAATGCTTGGGGCATTTGGATCTCTTGCTATCCTAGCTTTAATACAAATCCAAATACAAAGGTATGCTAATTGACATTTACGGTTTGCCTAACAAGTGTACAAAGTGTGAACAGATTTAAACCAGGTGCTCAGAATTTGTTCGGCAGTCAAGCTGGATTGTACCCAAGGTGGCTAGTGGTTTGAACATTGATATGAATTTCGGTGACTGAATCACCCTCCAGCTTAAATGATGCGCGTCTTTTTCCACCCTAAAAAGCCAAGTAAAAACAGTCACCTAGTAAAATATGCACTATGTGGCTAAAATGGGTGGGTGGCATGTCGAGTCACCTGCACTTGTGAACACGGGCCCACCAAGAATTGACAACTTACTATTTTATTGTTCTGACCAAAGCATGACTCACATAAGAACCAAATTATTACATGATTCCTGAGTATTTGGTAAATAAAGGCCTTCAAAATTTACTCCTTAGAAGTAAAGAATTAACATTTACCTAAACGATAGTGAATACAGATCCTAAGCAAATGCCGTTTGTTAACCGAACTAAATTTTATTTTGGAATTTGTTCGCAAACCCGATGTGACAAACGAGGTGGGCTTATCAACCACGGAATAAGTGACCTTGAGGGCCTGAAAGTGCGTACCGACACCGTGTGGGGGCGTAAAGTAACTTTAGCCGTAAATTGAGCTATTTGCACATGCAGACACATCCTTGCTAACTTCTGTCACGATGATATAGAATTTGAAATAAACCATGGGCATTAATAGCATTAAATTCTCTTTTTTGCTATCAAGTCCAGAGATTTCCTGCCGATGTGTTGACATTTGTTCAAATAAAGTGTGGACAAATTTAGTAAATCTTATCTTTTTTTCCAAAAAAAAATTTCAAGCACTTTGCTGAGGTCGCAGGATGTTCTATGAAAAGATTACATTGGATCACTGGTGAAATAAGGCCTTGAACATCGCTTCTTTGAATTAGTATCAATGACGTTTAGGTGGGCGAATGCTTAAAATAAGCTGATTCGTAGTAAACACTCATCACCATTTCATGGATCAACTGGATGCTTAACAAGTGATATACTTAAAATTCACAGACTTTTTCCATCGGCTAAAAACTCTCACCAATTTTGCGAAGTGTTACAGTGGCATGAATAAAATTTGCACCTCATGACTCAAGTTATTTGATTTGTAGCACATGTTGACCTGCGGTCAGGCCTACTTCAGTCCCGGCAGCGCCTTGGCTAGCATGAGACAAGAACATTATTAATATTCAAAACAAATTTGTTAGCTTGTTCTTTGTATTTCAAAGATTGTTGTTAATCGGAATTTATACTACTCTTAGCTATGTACCACGAAGGCTTGTCTTCTGACCCCTGACTCCGTCTCCTTAGAGTTCAGTGATTTGAGGTTTGAGGCTGCACTCAGGGGTTACCTAGTCATTACACAAGGTATTAACAGGTTTATGTTAGGATAAGAACCTCAAACACCCCCACTGATATTTAAGTAAGTAGCTATACAAATTGGTTTGAACAAAAACGAATTTCGTAGAAGGTCCCAACTTTGGCGCAATTTGTATGCACGCTTTGTGCATTTATATGTCTGAAATGCCTATATAATTTAATCAGTCATTTAGCAGACACTCTTGGCACGCTCAGAGAGCGTGTTTGTGAAAGTAAAATAAAATTATGTATCTAAAGCATTGTATCGTCATTTGCTTATGACAACACACCATTATGCATACCTCAGTTACGAGAAGTCGGAGATGAATTTAGACTATCGCTACAGGTAACTCCCGATGATTTCTTAGTACATTTCACTGATATCGCTGTTGATTATGTATAGCATAAGTTGATAACGCATTGTGATTAACGAGTCGTTTTCCCACACTGTGAGTTTCTTTATCACTGAATTGTTAGTAAAGTAAGATCTTCGGAACCTGTCCAAATCCTCCACCGAGCAGGCCGATGTTCAAACTGACTTACAGCGATTATAAACTAGCCTTCCAACTGCGGAATCCTTTATTTATAAATTAGTAGTCATTTTAATGGCAAAGATTAGACTATCCTTTAAACCACATGCGCATATTTTGCTTAGAAATCCAAAAGGTGTAGTCGAATACCCTATTACAACCTAGTCATGAATACGTAAAACCACAATTAAAATTGAACGACACCAACCCATACCTGTGGTCGCATGCTTGACAACGCTAGAATCAGTTCGCTTAAATACACAGTCTCATGAAGGATGTGATGACTTCATAAAGTTTGAAATTAAATACCGCATAATTAGAGCGCTGACTGGTATTTTGTATTTGCATATCCTAAAGCCAAAATTCATATTGTTAACACGCAATCGTGTCAACTTTGCTTCTTTCCAAAGAAACGGGAGGGTGGGCGGGTGGATGGGTGGTAGGTGAAGCATAGAGAAGAGGCGAGGTGAGGTAGCCATGAGGTGATGGTATTTCCGAGATAATCACACCGAAGGCCCACTTTGCGCAGACTATAACACGCCATCTGATGACAATCTAGTTGGAGGGAGGAAGGCAGGGGGAAGGGGAATGGGTAGAAGTCGAGAGAGGAAATATAAGCATCCGCTTAGGGGGGAAAAATAGCTCCCTGCTCGAATGCGGTTTTTCTCCTCCCCCTCCTCACGTGCCTCTTCGTGCTTATCTGGCTGCCATCTGTGCTTGTTGTACCAAGGCACACCAGCGAGCCAATGGGTTAACCAATCTGTGATCACATCAACAGTTGGTGGAACCTTTTCTAGAGGTTGCTGTGACAAATACCAGCATTATTTCAGTCTAATTTACAAAAGGTGGTTGATATACCAACTTTCATTCATATTTACAAATGTGACTTCAAAATAAATACAAAATTTGACATTTTTAATGAATACCACCGATAATGAAAAATATAATGACTAGGTTGATGTGAAAAGGTGAGTATTTAGGTTTTCACAAATTCATTTTAATTCATCAGTAAATCCATTAAAAGGCATTTGATGAGATTGTCAAAAATACAACCGCAAAATCTCCCAAAAGACTACAGAGATGGTAAATAGAAGTATTTTTGCAAAAATGCACTCTTTTTTTGTAGAATACCAACCGAAGCAGTCCGTAGGAAGCTTGATTATTTGTCTAAATCTTCATCTTGGTTTTGCGGACGCATAAGGATCTGCTTTTGTACTTTAGCTCGGTGGCGTGACCTTCGGTCCTTGCCAGTAGCCCCTGGCTCATCTGTATGTCAGCAATACATATTTCGGTCTAGTGTTATGATTACTTACCACTTTAGAAAAGTTTTGTGGCGCCATAAATGCCTTGAAAGGTGCTAAGTTGACTTCTTGTAAATCTAGCAATATTTAAAAAAGAAACGTGACACGTAATCTCTAAGGCTAGCTATTTAGCTTGCCTCTCGGAAAATAGGTACTTCATTTTGTCACAATCTGATCATCATAAAGCTTATACACATGCTCGTGCAAAAAACCAGGTGACCACATTACAGAAGGTTGAGAGCTCAAAGAGATTGGAAACCTGCGAGCACTTAAATCAAATTACTGGCGTATCTGCCCCATACGAAAAGCAAAATGGCTAAAGCCTAAAGCGTTTGGTACTTAAGAGCCGTAATTTTGCAGATAAATATGCCTAATTCTATCGAAATTGACGACGTTTGATCTCGAGATGGCTAAAGTCCTTTTTTGCTACACTTGGTAAATGAAAAAATAAGACGTGAATTGCAAGTAGATATTTGTATTTCAGTCGAATTCGTTCCGAATTTAACTGAAGAGTTAGGCTGGCCGTCACGGGTAGTTCTAAAGCCTTTAAAATGATATAACTGGAGTGACCTGACATTTCGCCTAACTGTGAGCTCAACCACGCCGGCACGTTATATCTCCCGGGTTGTGCTTTCACCCTGAGGCATGGCCTTTAGACATGCTTATGGACTGCCATGTCTTCTGTGCGTTAGCGATTCATAAGCTTACACTCGGCTAAGGTCGACTTTAATTTCAAAAAACACTTGGAGTGCTAATTCAAAGTCCCGAGGAGACTTTAACCAGGTCCTGGATCATAATAAAGGCAACTGGCCCAGTTTAGAGTCCTCATAGCCTCTTTAGACAGCCATTCACAACAGTAGAATAAACATGGGCCTGTGTAATTTATTTGATGTATACAATAAAATCCCAAGATTGTAGCCTATAGTGAACTGCAAAACAAATTGCCAAAGAATTGCACAACTGCTATATCTTAGCCTGTCTATATTAATAAATAAGCGTCAAAGTATCTTATATAAAAATTAACCACGTAAACACAATTTATCCAACAATGTCCTAATGACTCATAGGGCTACCAAAAAAATACACGACCCTTTAAATTTACGAACTAGTTGGTGGTGTATGATGTTGATGATTCGGAAGAGTCTATCGCTATTTGGCCCGCGGTGTCCATCGCTGTAGAGCATTGCGTCTCAACTGGTTAGTGGTTTGGCCTCTTGCCCGCTTGCTTTATAATCAAACTACCTTTTATGTGGTATTAACGTTACGGATGGTAGAGCGAATTGTCAGTGGCGCTTTATGCTTCTCTATATCAGAATTCCCATGTCTATATGAGGAATTGTTGTCTAATGCTATTATCTATGGTCCGGTGAAGCCGCATTTATGATTTTGTGCCACTTACATTATACCATGTTTGTACTCATACGAGTCCTGGGTGCACATGCCTCCTCTCAAACTGATGAAGCATGATTAATCCACGTCTTATTTGCAATCACAAACGTATGACTGGTCATGCTCCAGAAACCACTTTTGTAAACTCTCTGGATTCATCAACGTCAATTTACTTCCTACCTTATTTGAGGGGAGCTTGGTGTCGTTTTCCGTTATTTCATTTATTAAGCATTTTATTCAAGAATCCAAATGGGCCAACTTCTGTCGGGTGTTCCAGTCGATAAGTGGGCCTTGTTTCTCCCCCAACGCTATCAGTCCCAACTAGCCGCTCTCCTACCTTCTTCCTGGCGCGCTGATACTAGTATTAACCCAGGTTTGGTTTTTTACATCTTCAAACTTTACTAGAGGAGTCAGAAGGGCGACACTTCGACCTAGTCGATCTCCCACTTGAGCTTGCATTGTCCATTTTATCTCATCTGAATCCCACGGATCTTTACTTAGCCTCTGGAGTTTGGTGGAACCTTGCTTCGAATGAGTCACTCTGGCGGGGGTGAGAGAATTTCTCCCTTATTATCTTTGCCGTCTATATATAGTTATTAGGATATACCTACCTTATTGCTGCCTAACTTCTAATCATTCCTCAAGATATTATTTCAGTGGAGCTACTCACATCGTAATTTTGCAGGCTGTGTCGAGCCTACTGGCCCTTCTGTTCGGTCTATGAGACGTGGCGGGAAAGGCCGCACTTCTCCTTTCGAATCCTCTTCCTCCGTCTCGACGAAGCTCGACTAACCTTCAACAGCGACGCCTTCGAGGGAATTCGTTATCTTCAGGAGAACGAAATCCTCAAAGACGATATTCATCACGTGGCTTTGTACCTCCACGTCACTCCTGGACTGGATCCAGTGCAGAAGAGACGATATCTTGAGGCTAGGTAAGCATGTGACTAGAATCGAACTTTTTTAGTTGATACCCATGTTTGGTAGCGCAAGCACTCACGTGCGGCTTTGCTACCAGATGTAACTTGCATCATTTCTTTAAATTCACATACTCTACCCCTTGTGAAAATGGCTACAATAGTATGAGGCCAAACTGGACTGCGAAGCACTACAGAGTCAAAACTGGTGCTGAAATGTTGAGTCAGTGTTTGATTGCTCTGCTTTGTATTTGTGTAAGTTCGCACTAGAAGTATGGAATAAAGTAGGTGATTCCGGTGGGTTTTTTATTTCATTTTGGGCATACTCGTTATGCCTCAGTATGCTGCTTAGTTAGTGTGACATGTGTAATTTTTCGCTCATTGGCATGATCTAATAAGTTAACCGATTGCTGTAACTGGTCTCGACAACGAATGCTTCAGTTAGGTAACTCATGTGACACGCAAAGTAGCATGAATTCGCTCTTAGATAGAATTAGGCTGGTGCAATCCACTACAACGCCAGTGAGACTCTACGGTTACGATCTATGTATCGCAACGTCTGTAAGTAGACATTCAAAATACGCTTCGCTTAAAACAGCAGTACGGCTTTGCAGAGATGACAAAACCATTATATGGTCAAACACTGTGACGTACTATCAAGAATTTCCAGTACGAAATAAGGCAAAGGATATGTTACGCGATTGTAGTGGGGTTGATAGGACTAGAAGACTATGAGTAAGCTTGATGAAACAACTGACTGTTTCTCAGCCATTTTTCAACATCACTGCATGGTAACATAGAATCCTAGTGAACAAATTAAACGTTTCTAAGATGATGCTATCAAAGGAGTAACCAAGGCTGTATGTGACATCTTTTGCCCTAAACTTGCGAAAACCAATGAGTGAAAGCCGGAGCGATAGTCATCTCGTCATTCACTTCAACTGCCTTCTTTGTACTTCTACGGGTGTGGGTGCCTTCAGTCCGGAGGTGTTGGATGAAGTGATTCGCCTGAAAGACTTCCGCAGCGCCTTCTTACCGGATGCTCTACGGAGTCTCTTTACCGAGCTGCCCAGTCCGGAGAACGACACGCACAACTTCATTCCCCGATTGCTCGAACGCTTCTCGGAGCATTTTGTCCGCTGCAATCCGCACATTGGTCTTCGCCCAGGTTTGGCTACCTTTCTTTGTCTGCCTTACCCCATATGTTTGCTGGTTGTCAGTGTTTGTAATGCCCCATTGCAGAATTGAGGCAGCGTCCCCTAAAAAAAGCTTTCATATATGTGATTGGGATAGTTAGTTACATTTCTGAATTGACCCCTAATTGTAGTAATCAGTTTTACGAGGTCCCAATTCGTGTATTGAAATCCGCTGAAACGGCCCAATCCTGATACCCTTTTGCTCTACTGGATTCCCAGCACGGATAGGAGATGATGAAGTCACCAATTTCGATCTTTTTTACGGTTTTGCGTAGTTTACACCATAAATCGTGTAATCGACCCCATAGTGATAAGTGGGAATACTGGGTATTATTTCAGGTACAATCTATTTGTGCTCCTATGATCGTTAGTCCCCAATTCCCGGTTGTCTCGGTTAGCATTGTACACCAACCTCGCTCTCTCCGGTCGGACTCCCTCCTGCTTTTTTTTATCAAGCAACCATTGGCAACATTACAACAGTTGGTTTTAACATCTTGCCTATAAAGGCACGGTGACATGCTTACGTTTTCTCTCCCCTTGGGTCAGTCCGCATCTTGTGGTTTTTAAATCACGTGAATTAGTACAGTAAACCTTTAACTGGTTTTGTCAACAAAGAGGAGTTGACTACCTCTTCTTGAACGCATCCACACACGTGCCTGCATGAGTCTTAATCTCGTGTCGGTAGCTGCATCTTCGGCAGCAGCTTAACGAAGAATAAATTGTTTTGTTTTGACTGGCGGCAAATGTGTGAAGACACCTTGTTTTGCAGGCTTCACGTTGATGTGCATGCTCGTGTTCGGCAGACTTTCGCTCTATCTGGAGAAGACATTTAACTAACTTTTTTCACCTACAATTGCTTGTATTTTTTACTAAATGTTGCCGTGTTGCCAGGGCCCGCTAAAAAGTGCTCCTCCATCCCACGTGGTCTTCTGTAATCCGCTATAGAAGGAAAAAACGCCCGGAGACATTCAAAAAACCCACCTATAATCTCTACCAGTTTCATTTTAGTTGGCTGCCTAAAATTCACCTAGAAAAGCTCCAAAAGCCTTACGGAGCCGTATTTAGTTCGACAGGGGGCTCTATTAAATATTGGTAAGTGGCACGTAGGATTTTGGTCCTTATTTTGGTTAAAAGGTCACAGACGGGGGATATGAGTTACCTCCGGAAGCGTGGAAGACATGATCGGCCTAGCGTAGATCGAGGTGGGTTCGTACAATGTTTGGTTAAAATGTCCGCCCAGTGCAGATTTATTAAAGCATCTAGCCTTACTCCGCTGATTGTCACCCTTTTTAGATGTAGTCTACGTGCTCTGTTTCTCGTTGCTCATGCTGTCGAAGGACTTTGCGAGCCCGCAGATAAAGAATAAGATGTCCAAGCGCGAGTTTATCCGCAACACGCGACGAGCAGTGCCGGCGGCAGATGTTGAGTTGTTGGGTCACTTTTACGACAACGTCTACGTGGAGGGCGACATCGCCACCTGGGTGACGGTGAAAAGTAGTGGTGTGGCTCCCTCCGCCTCGCCTCCAACGGCGCAACGAGTGACCGAGGTGCGCGCCGCTCCCCGCCCCTACCGCATCATTGCGCTCTCTTAGTGAAAGCGCGCGCCAAATTATTCACGCTACTGAAACGCATCATCAGTCTTTCGCTCACCCATCTTGCGGCCAAACACGCTCATTTACACGTGATCCCCGTCGTCCGCGCCTAGTGATTTTGCATTCCCTTTTATTTTACATGTACACATTGTCTCGCTTACTGTATGTGTGGAGATGAGAATGGACTCATGTGGTAGAAGTTACTCAGATTGTTTCCATCGTGTGTTGTCGTTCACCAACGTTTTCTTCTATGAGGTCTTCAGGGGAATATTATTGATCACTCAGGTTGAATATTTGAGGAGCAAAGTAAAATGGCTTCTTAATTCCCATTTCCTGTCTATTACAGGATGGACAATGATGACTGGTCGGAATCGAGGGTGAATATAATTATGTATTTCCACGAACTTACAAAGTTGACGAGCCGTGATAGGGCGTACTGTATCGAAGAGGTGGGTGCCACTTACCGTAACTAATGTGCGGTTGTAGACAACACCAGTTTTGCTGATAAAGCTTGTGACAGGATGGAAAACAAGTACTTTGGGAGACGCGACTGGTGTATGGTTCCACGTATTCTCTTGCGAGGAATGCCTGCAATCCCAGAAATTAGCTCCTGTTCGAGTGTCTAGAAGTTCCAACTAGTGTTGATCTTAACCTCCTAAAGTCATGCTCCCGCTCAGTCCTCGACTGGCTCATATCTGGCAGAGATGTATTCTAAGTGTAATGGCAACCACTCGAGGGTCAAGGTCAACCAGTTGCTACAACTACGTGCATCTGAGATCACTAGCATGCAGGTTCACACTGAGTCTGCTCCGTAGCCAGCGGGTAAAGTACACGCTGAACATGTCCCTTTGCGTACTTATTACTAACAACTGCGGTGGCGTCTTAGTCTACAAAAATTAGCGACCCTATTTATAACAGACAACTACTACTTCTGGGCACGGAGACGATGGGCCTAGCTCCTTTAATTGCAAGGAACGGTGGACGCAGGCAAATAGATGTTTAAGCGAGGCGGACGGAGCTCCCATCAATTAGGCGCTTTCCCTTAATGGAAGCAGGATCCAAACGTGCTTTGAGAGGTGACCCGAATAATGAGTTACCCTTTCACTGGTTGGCATTGATCTCTGTTGTTAAGGTAATCCTAAGAATCACAGCGACGCGAGCTAAGTCCGTTTCACTGACCTTTGGAGGTATGCCAAAAATAACGGAATCTAAAGAGTCAAAACTGGTGAACTTTTACACGCATGTGTTTAAATCAAAGCTCTGCTTTGCTGTAAAAGTGTATGAACACATGGAGTCTGTAGGAATTTACAGCACAGTGCATCATAACTGCATAGAGTGCCGAAAGCCACGGGACGAAGTTAGCGTCAACAGATAACACCGCGACCACACCCAGTCGAATCTTCGTCCGTAATCTCAGCGGGGCAGTCGCGCCCTCGCGATGGTTCAGGTAGTGTGTGTTCAAGTGGATAAAGCGGTTAAGTTATTATGCGTGTGGCCAGAAGCAACTTAACTACGCTAAAAACACGAGCAAATGAATTTAAGAATTGCATACTGGCCACAGATAAAGTACAGCATCACAAAAGCCACAGTGACTCAAACTCCGATCATTTTGCCGACCTAAAAAGGCATAAAAATAATCGAGGGAAGTTACACTATCGGGGTACAACAAGTAAAAAAAGCCAAAAACACGGCAAGCAGCAATAATTTATTTCCAACCCAAAGTACCTACAAGTCATGATAAATGAAGAGTGATGAATAACATTGATCATGCGTGGCTTACTGCACACACGCACACATAATCTAGAGCAAATAGAGGACAATGCAACAGAGCAAAAGAAAGGCAGAGTGCATGTTAGCGGGATGATCGCACGGGAGGGTCCGAGAGGATGTCTACGCGACTGAGCAGTTGATTGCAATGTTTCCCGAGTTGCCGAGGGGTAGTGAGTCCCCAATGATGACAGAGAGCGCGCGGACCATGTAGGCCATGGTGCCGAATCGACCAGCCGGTGGGGTGTCGTAGAAGAAATGGCAGATGTGGTGCGAACCGCGACACTTCTGCTGCGGTGGCACCGGGATCGGCGGGACCTGGCCACCGCCCACTACACCCATCTTGCGTGTAACCCCCGAGGGATTGGACTCCGTTGGCGTGGTTGAGAGTTCACTGTTCTCGCCCTTTGTGCCACCCGACGCCGACCTGGAGGCGCGTACCAGGTGGTTGGCGCAGCACACCGTCGCGTTGGCCCCGTGGGCAGCCTGTGATTAAAAACAAGAGTGCATTAGTGACAACTACCGGTCGCGGCTTCTCACAATGACTCGATTAGCTAGGAAGCAGTAAAAACGATCAAAAAGGGCAGCTAATGGAACATACTGTGAATTAAGCACCAGTAACAGCATGGATGTTAGAACTCGTACCACTGCCCTAGCACAGAAATCTCCTATAGCATTGGGATTTAGCAGATTCTAAGCTTAAACGGAATCCACTTGTTTGACAACTTGATAGACCGTGAATACCAATTCATGAGAAAAGCCGGTATTTCCGAATTTGTGACAATCCTCCTGTAACGATCTCCAGAAGCACTACAACTTTTGAAGTAAACTTGGTTTGATTCGTTCGCACACTAACACGAAGTAGAGGTGATCAACCGCCCTATTTAAAACAGGACGCAAAGAGCAGTATCGAGACCGAACCTGATCCTCCAGAAAGATGCGATTGGCCTTAGCCACAAGATCGTCAAGGGAGACGATACAATTGAGTTGAATCCGCGCATCCTCGTCGTGGGTAACCAAGGCACCAAGAACCGTGGTAGCCTCCACCAATAACTGGCGATACTCCGGCGTCGGTACAGTATTGATGAAGGACTCCACCACTAGCGCAAATTTCAGTTCTTCCTTGGTCATCTACATCGGTAGTTAAATCAGCATGATGTTCAGATATGAGGTCTTCTGACCTTCATTGGCCTTACTCTGCGGTAACATGCAGGGAAGATTTACCTCTTTAGTGAGCGAAGTGGTTAGCGTATTTTCACCAATACGGAGTCCTTGAAGGCGTTCGAGGATGGTGTAGGTGCACTGGAAGAACTGCGGTGGAACACGGTTAAGTGCTCCATCGATTTTGCGTCGCCGTGACCACAAATCGCGCACTTCACCCGGCGGCTCGACAGACGTGACTGCCAGAGAGCCGGCTCGCGCCCGTGTCCCGCCCGCGCTGCGTAGAGTACTCGTGGGGCTCTGCGGAATTGACATGGTTGGCGATGTCAGGTACGAGAGATCGTAGGGTGAGTCCACCTTTAATAACTGTAGGAAGTGCAGAGAGGGAAGGAAGGTTGCATTAACAGCCTCGGTCTCGATGACCTGCACATGAGCTCTGCGAGCAAGCCCTCATGCATACTCTAAACGCTTGCTTCCACTGCATCATAAATGGTCTCGAGCTTTCAGAAATTAACGATAAACAAATGGATTCAGAAGGTAATCACTCAAAAAACTTAAAACTTTATTTACGTGAGTAATTTGTCCCACTGTATTTTAACTTCTTCCCAAATCACTCATAATATAGCAAGGGGCAAGTCAACTCCCACTAGAAAGTACAACGATTGTAGAGTACTCCTGTGGCGTCGATTCTGCAAACAGGCAGAGCAAGCAATAGCTGAACCAAGGGCAAAAAAAGGCACACTTACAGCCGAAGACTTGCGGCGTGAGGAGGCTGAAAGGGGAAGAAGAAGGGTTGGTCTGCACCTTTGAGAAAAAAGGAGGACATGTATCCAGAGGGGGGAGAAACAACAGGCAAGCACTAGGACCAATTCTCGGGGGAGGAAAGGAAAGCAATAAAAATAGTCTACCACAACAAAATGCAAGCACAACAACGGCATCAGCAACAGCAGCAGCGGCACAAAAGGCCAAATAAATGCTCCTCCAAGACGATGCGCTGCCGGCAGGAGAATTGGTAACTCTGGGTCAGCTGGAGTTTTTTCATTCAAAAATAGAGTTTGGTAAATGAGTTATGCCAGTACTAACGTCAAACACATGCTGCATCCATGAGAGGACGCAGGAAATGATTCATTAATTAGAAAATCTAGTATTAAAACCATTGGGGGGGGGGGGTGCAACCCTTCCCCACACAAGGCATCGGGAGAGGGATGAAGGGGGGAGGAAAGACTACCAGGGGAAATAACTTACCTGAGGCTAGAGTTATTTGGTTTCCTGTAAAAAGTTTGGGGAAATTTATATTTGTTGATGTTGAAAACAGCGCCTGAATGAAAACTCCAAACGAGATGATGGCAATGGCATTCCCGACAATTACTTATATTCCAAGCTGAGGAGTTTATCAGCGAGTTGTCCAATCTAGCGATGTGGACACATCAACAATAATAGTAAGCAGCTAAAAGCGTCCACAACACAATGTTCCTAATGAAAGATGAAATGAAGAGTACGGAGTTCGATCACCGTATTAAGATACTTTTATGTAATAAATGACAAATGACAACGATCTGGGTGCGCAAACAGTGTCCAATGCTTGCTTAAATCATTCACTCAATCATCCCGAGGCGGAAGAGCACAGGGAGAGATGGACACAATAGGGTGAGGGACGCAGGGCAATCCGATGTGGAGAGGGGAGATAAACTTACCCCAGAATTCGTCTATGGAAGTAATGGTAATAGAGTGACTGAATGCATTCCATCTGGCACGACTGCTAGGAAATACAGCCAAACTACTGACTTAAAAGCGCACCCAGAAAAAGACTAGTGTAATCACCATCTCAGATAATGAAAGGGGAGAATACAAGCTCACCCAAATGGTTTATTAGTCGGAAATTTTGAAAGCTTACTATCTTCAAAAGTGCCTACTTTCATTTCCAAAAACCATGTAATTGAACAGCGTATTATCATCGGTACTAAAGTGGCGATGAAATAGCTCGATGGCCTACGCATAAGCAATTACTCGGTTGGTTATTTCTTCTGCTCAAAAAAAGCAAGTAAAATCGTTTTATGAATGGACTAATGCAACCAGACAAACTTAAATCCTCTCCCAGAAAAAGGAGAGCATTTCGACCACCAGTAGTTGAGATGCAATGTAACATCACATCGACCTAACAATTGGCACAAGCCCTTCTCTTATCGGCGTAGCATTCCCGGAGTCCAGAAGTGTCATGAACACAGGTGTCTTATGGGTACACACACACGCACACACACACACAAGAAAGCCTCAGGATATCTTGGTCATCAGCATTTAAGTTATGGTATTGCATCGAGGTTTTTTAATTATGGGGACGGCTACCCCATCCATCGCATTACGGGGATATCTTATGAACACAAATAGGTCTAAGTTCTACACACACACGCATACACACACACAGGGTTGCTCCGACCACCGACACTTGACCGGTGATAAGTCCGACTCGGTTATTGACAAAGGTTTTGTTCCTGTCACTACATCTTCCCGCAGTTGGAAACAGGCACGCGAACTGGGCGGTAGCACGGCCGTAAAAAGTGCTGGAGACAAACGGAGGGGGGATTTGTGGCAGTGGCATGAATTCGACTCAGATATGGACAATAGTTGGCAATTCACATTTGTACATAAGTTGATGGCCTTTTAAGAGCTTTCCATCTAACAAATTGGGTATCACTTTGATAGCTTTTGGCATCCCTATCTGAATCGGACGTTTTTTCAGGATAAAACGTGCCCAAGAATGAAAGTGTTACAAATAGAAACGCTCTTGAACAGTTATATGAGATTGATATTTATGCCGGCGGTATTGGAGCTGTGATTTGGCGTAACAAGGGGTATCAATGACTGAAAAAGCTTTATCAACGGAACAAGCACAGAACTTAAACAAATAGAGAGACCCGAATTACACACATCTAAGGAAGTTATTTGGATCACTACAGTCTGACTTCTGCACATAAAACAGACCTACACATCCCGAACTTGCGCAAACCAGGTGGAAATCGGCTTCCGTTCACCCAAAAAGTTATCTATGTCATTGGACAACATCATACTCCTCAGCTGAAGACCACCCTGATTAAAACGTGGCAATGAAAGGGTGATGGTGCTTGAAATGAGAAAAGCAGGACAAATTCACTTGCCTATCTTGACGGCTCTAATCTCGTTACCAGAAAGGAGGTTTGCGAGCAGACAGTTGGTCTCGTAGGGACTCATGTAGAAAAGAGCGAGGAGAGCGTCCTCCACAGAGCTCTCCATGGAGCGGGCCAGTTCCGTGCCCATGAGTTTGATAATGAGACCGGTGCGTAGGCACAGTACGTTGGCCAGCAGCTTGGGGTGCGAGCGCGCGAACATGGAGAGGTGAAGGAGAAGTTCCTACGTAAATGCGTCATGAGGTAATTGGCAGTGCTCGATTGATACAGAGGTGTGGTGGTGAAGTGCTGCTAAATTCAGGTAAGCTGTCTCTGCAAGGAGACATGAGACTAGTAATCCTATCCATCGGTGGCGATTAGTGTAAAGCGTGGCTTTCGAGAAGCTTACCTTATGTAATTGAAACCCATATCTACCCAAATGGGACTCAACACAACCTAACTATTTTGTGACAACCATCTCATCAATACCACTCATAGGGAATATTGTATTTCAGTGCCATGAAGAAATGACTATGAAACAATATTGTCGCTATTTTTGGCTAAAAGATTCCTAATTTTTATCGTAAATTAAGACACCCCTACACCAACGCTTCTACCTAACCTTCGGTACACAGCGTGTTTGCTTACCTGCGTAAGCATCGCCATAAGATTATCCTCCCCACAGGCTTCCTGAATGAGTTGAGCTATTTGAGCCGGAGGCAGTGGAGAGCTGATAACCTTCTCCCTGGGTTTCGGTGGCAACCCCACCGTGATTTGTTTTTGTAAAATCAAAATACTCGACACTGCCGTGGCCAACTGGTCTGCAATCTTCTCCAACAATCCGCCAATGTAGCGGAGGAGGAACCAATCCTGAAGCTGGCAAGCCTTCTGATATACCTCCTTGAGAAGACTACGGACAGTTGCGGGCGTTTCGCTGTCCATACCCGTATCCCAGTCCAAGCCCTTCATCTGTTTCAGTCGGCCCAGAATCTCGGCCTGTTTGGCCAAATTCCCGGTTTGTTGGAGATACTCCACCATCTGCTCAGCGTTGAGATTGGCTAACCACTCGCAACTGACGTCGGCGCCTGTGCTGCCCGCCGAACCTCCACTCTGTGAGCTGCGACCGCTGGAGGTCTTGCGTGACTGACTGGTCCGTGTGGAAAAGCGAAGGTTTGTGGGGCGCTGAAGACCTCCGCCATCGCCGTCGCCTGCAGCATTGTCCTTCGGACACATTATGATGCGTCGGAAGGCTGTCTCGTAGCTGGAGTCCGAAAAGTTAGGCAATTCGCCCACACGCAGACGTTGCAAGGTCATCTCTTCTACAGGGTAGAAATGATACGCATTTCAGACAGCATGTTAAATTCCAACGTCTAGGCTAGTCTTCATTATGGTGGTAAGGGCCAAGGGACCGAAACATCTCATTTTACATAGCAAAGCAAGCAATGTGTCAAATACACCGTTGACTAAACCTCTGTCTGGTTTACTCAGCCCCTCGTGGAAGTTGTTACATAAAAGGGGCAAGCAAGACTGAAATTCTCTGATGGTGGGATCGAGAAGCGATGTGTACACAGTTGCAACATTCATCTCAATAATTATTCAAGTTACCCGAAAAATTTCCAGCAAATTTGCGTTTAGATAAAAGTGACGTAATGAAATGAAAGAGACACTGCTTACCATCAGTTTGCTTCCGTTCCGTTAAGGTGGGATCGTGATCGTGCAAACCAGTCAGGTATCCCTTCTCATCAAAACTAATTTCTTCTACAAAAGCAAAGACCAAAAAACACATTTCAGGAATCCCTTCGCGTAACGCAGACACGGTTAAAATTCAGGAACCCGGAGAGGATTAATTCAAACCCAATAGAGATATAAATTAGAAGATCGGTCAATCCTTTTTACCCAAACGGAATTCTTTTGGGAAAAATAAGCATTCAAACATTCATTGATCTCTGGGTCCAAGCTAGTTCATAACGCATTCCGAATCCTTTTAAGCGATACAGTCAAGGCAAAAACTCGGAAAAATTGGGGAGGAAGTAAAGATTGGACTCACTTGAGCTTTATAATGGGTTCACCCAATTTGCGGCTGTAAGTACCCTAATCAGCATGGAATCACAAGGCATTACGCTAGCCTAGAGTTCGTTAAGAGACATTTAATTTTTATGAGGAGGGCATCTTACTCATGGTTAGGTACTCTAAGGAGTAAAGATAATAGCCCTGAAGTGGAGTGCCCGTTAAGAAACTGCTTGAGCTACTAATGGATAGTAATTACGATAAATTTCACAAGCCCTTTGTCAAAAGAGGATGGAATAGAATATAATCACACCTACCATACGGGTTTCAAATTTGGATATTATGGTAAAACTGTGCGTTTGTTTGTATTTTAATAGGTAACTCAAGGTAACTACGACCGGTAGTGAGGATGCGTTAAGAATCAAGGAACGGGCACTGCAATGAACCCTCCATCACATACGTAACCTAGTGCAGTGGTCCTAAAACCGTGACCCCTTCAGGAATAAACGACTAGGAGTTGCAACGATCTAACCTTCTGTGCTAAAATACGATAATCCAAAGTCTTGGGGTTAACAATAAATATAGGGCTAACATTGAATACCGCGAAACTCAAGACAAAGCAATAATGCGAAACAAGCATAACATAAAGACGCGCCCAATCAGCATGCAAAACGACGATATGTGCAAGCAGAGAGACACGAACTGGGGCCAAGAGCATCCACAGACGTGGAGCGACTGCGTAGGAAACGAGGTCGACTGCGCCTGTGGTTGCAGCAGGGGGGTGGGCCGGAGGGTTGGGGAGTGCGATTCGGAGTGGTGCTGCAACTGTAGCTACGGCTGCTACAGAGGCTGGAAGACTGCGATAGAGGAACAGGGTGAGAAATGACATCGAAGAATTGCAACCTCAACGGCAACTTCATGCGTCGTCACTCACCTCGCCACGACAATACACGCTGAATGGTGAGGGGTAACGATGGTGGTGGTGGACTTCACGGTTTCCCACTTCCCCCGCCTCTTCGTCCTCACATTTAGAGCCGTAGTAGGGAGTGGCAAAATAAAAACCCCGTCGACGACTCATTTCACCTTTTCAAAGGGTAGTTTAAGGGAGAGAAGGGAGGGGAGTAGCACAAGGGCCAAGCAATAGGGATTAAGCGATAGCGACTGAAGGGGCGCGAGATGCATGCAACACAATGTAAACCAAGGCCGGGCGATGATATGGAAATGAGTATAAATTCATCCTCATAGCGTTTTTATTCCAAAAAATGTGAATATACTTAATTTATTAATGATTCATATGAATACTGGAAGGAAATGTCTATCGAGAATGCATTCAACGAACCTTCCGATAGACAAATGCAACATCCAGTCCATCCACACTACCTTTCGAACGCCCCAATTCTGTAGCTACTGGAAGGTTGCATGGATTTCATTCAGTATGGACAGGAAAGCTAAGTCTGAATTACAATTAGAAGTACTTTTCAAAGACGATGGGGGAGAACCATGACCGATTCTAACTTAATGGTGATGCTAGTAATGTTAATAGATAATCAAGTTACAAAGCCTCGTTATCGAAGTCTAAGAGAATGCCCAAGTAGGTATAATTTACTCAGGTAAAAAGTAGTGCCAACCATGGATTCCGATTAAAAACGACAACTGTAACCAACAAAAATGTGCAATATAGAAGCATACCTACCAAGCATTCAGAACAGCTAGACGCGTTCAAGGTACTCCTCGCACAATTTTTGGCTACTTTACCCTGACATAAACACATAGGAGAAAACTAATATAGAGCCCAGCAGTATCTCACAGGCGATCGAGTTCCAAAGTTAAAAAAGTGCATTAATTTAATGTTGGGTTGTTTAGACAATTAGAACCAATGAACAGAAACAATAAACACAAATGTGCATTACAAGTGCAAGTACAAGGTACCACCTACTAAAAGTGCATTTTTGATCAAACATCACACAATAATATTATGAAGCAAATTTGAAAAGGGCGAAGTCAGAATGTGAAGGTGAATACCAACATACGCGAGTCATCATCAGCAATGGCCAAATCCACGGAGACGGCGCAAGCAAGGGCGAGGGATTTACGCCGGAGGCTGGTGCGCTGCATACCCTCGTGCTCATCACGCATTCTTCCGTCGGAGAGGAGATGGGTGCCCCCGGGCGAGATGAGACCGCTCGCCCCTGTGGGAGTGGAGGCGAGGCTGGAGTAGGTCGACTGCTGGTCGCCAAGACAGGTGGGCGAGCTAAATTCCACACCGCGCGAATGTGGCGAGGCGAGTGTGAGCCGACGATGGCGCAACGAACCCGAGCGCAGCACCGAATGACGTTTCATTACAGTCTCTGAAGGTATAACGGGCTTTAAGCAATTATTACTGAATTGATGCTGAGTGATCACACCTCTGAAACTTCACCTCGGCCCGTCTTGGCTAGTTTCGACCACGGTGAAAGTTAATCATCATGGCCGGAGATGCGTATTAGTTTGTGGTTATCTCCGGAACCACTATTTTGCTGAAAATGGGAACAAGCTCAAGTCTCATGCTACCTTTGAAAACTTGATCCTCTGGCAATAATTTAATCCGAAAATCCAAAAATATTGGGAATTAGCCTAGGAATCTAGCTTATCAAGATTTCCCACGATCAAATAACTGTTGCCATCCAGGAACGAAATATGAGATGCATATTCTCATCTGCGATAAACTTGAGCGCCTTTAACACTGGCATTTCATTCTGACTTCTTTTGTTTGTTAACCATCGCAAAGGTGTACAGATATTATTTCAAATACGCCTTACTTTTTCAATCAATCAAGGATGCTTCAGTTCTACCATGGAATCAGTAAAAGATGAAATGGTTAAATAGTCGACAAAGAGTTTAGAAATGAAGTGATTCAGGGAGCCGAAAGTACTGGAGCTGGAATCGAGAACGTAGCCTATCGACCGCCTACTGTACCCACCAAACCCCCCTGTACTGCCTATCATGCCTTCCAGACCTCCACATAGAGATGGCCCCTTAAAATATATGAAGAACGCCTTTTGTAATTTCATCCTATTCTATCAAAATTTTCAATCTCTCTTCCCGAGCAGTGTACCACTGGAATGGCAAAAAATGACGATGTCTAAAGCGCATGCTTCAATAGTTAATGAAACGAACTTCTTTGAATGTGGAATAGGGTATTCCATATTTACTGACAAGTACTCCCAAATTTGAGGAGATTATGTGTCAACTTACCAGCTGACTTAATGAAGGAGAGCTTCTGAACGCAAGATGTCGCCTCGAATTGCGAAATATTGCCCAAAGCAACACTAAATGGTTGGGAAAATTGCCGTAATACCCCACAATTGATATCGAAGAGTCTCAGCGCATAGTAGAGCATCATCACTAGGTACTTCAAAACGAATTCGTCGCAATTATAAGGACATTAGAAGTTCTAACAGCAGATCTGAAACGTAAACTTAGTGCTACCTGAGAAAGTGTGACAGAGGTTGTTGGGATTTTTTAAAGAAAACCAGTTTAGACATGAACCTGAGGTCAGATACCAACAAAACAGCAAGTATTACTATAGTGAATTGAGTGATCAAAGTCTTAGCTAGTGATAAATTATCCGACTATGCAGCAACTTCCAAACGGTGCTACAACATGAAGATAAAAGTTAATTCACATTAGTACTCTTCTAGCATAAAATGTTTTCAGATATGATATCACAAACGTATTTATATTATATTTCCAATGCGATTAGGTCCTTAATTCGTTACTTAAGGACACACAACAAAGAGTAAAGTAAACGGGTGCATACCGGGTACCGTTGATATATCCACTCTTCAGCTTTTTAATGACTGTCACCACGGAGGGAAGTAAGGAGTCGGATTCTAGACAAAAATAAGACATGTACGGGTAACTAGTGCTACTGAGGTTTGGATAAGTAGAACTGGATGAAACACGAGGTAAGGTAAGTAGAGGCCGATGCACACGGGCCCATTACTGACCAACTGGCGTGGACGTGACTGCAGTACGCTGCGCATCACGAGCTGCCCTCTGCTAGGCATAAACACATACACGCACACAGGTTTTGTGTTGCAGAACAATGGACTACCGGTTGTGCCTGCCCCATCGATCCAATGGAAGCAATGAATAAAAGGAGCAAAGAGAAGTGACGTTGCTAGATGAAGTTATACTGTTTATTGCTATTTAACCCTCCTGAAAGTGGAGGTATCAAGGCAATTATTTCATATGAAATGCGGAACCTTGAATCGATGGGATACTGGAGAAAATGAATTTAAGGGTATTTGGAACTAGCTTACAACGATGAGAGATATTTCGAGGGAAGATCAAAATGTCAAACCACCGAAAGTGACACGGTGGTGAATATGGTGTAAGTTAGAGGAAGGGCTTATGTACAAGTCGATCAGGCTCGACAAATAAACTTAAGTTTGAATGGATTGATGATGAGTGGGTGGGTGGAAAGGGTACGAGTAGACTGATTCGCGATGAAGATGGATGAATGGACTTAAGATGAAAAGAGAACTATCACATAAAGGAAATTTATTGACAGCTGAAAGTCAGAAGCCACTTTAAATCCAAAAAAACGCACTTCTCGGTTCTTTTGATCCGCAATTCAAACCCATTCAGTGGTAAGCTACCCAGAGACCTCAAATCTTTGAAAAAAAGGAATTTTTTCGGCATTCCACAAAGAAAATGAGAGGGTAAAGAGGAGATTCACCTGGTCGGACAAATCTCTCAGCAACGGGAAGGAGAAGAGTGGGTCGGCCGGGATAGGCCCAAACACGTCTCAGAAAGGCCACGTTGGAGCGAAACTCGTCGAGGGTGAAGTTGACATCGAGGTTCACATAGAAGGAGTGGCTGTCAATGAACTAGGCGAGAGGAGAAAAAAAATAGTCCAATGGCAGCCCGAGTAAGGCTACATTCTAACTCAGAAAGTGCCGTTTTGGTTAAGCATTTGGCCATATCGTAAATCCTGAGAGAAACTGAACCACGATGCAACAGTTTATGACCCAGTGACCGCAGCAAAACGGCATAGTGTATAGCTGTACAAACATTGAGATACGCTTCAGGTTGAGCTGATAAACAGCAGATGTAACTATATTTTTGGTATAGGTAACTATTTGTGAATGAGAGAAGATTAGGCGAAATATGTGAGAGATGACAGAAAGGTTAGGCAGATAGTGATTTGGTTAGTCCAACGAGTAAGAAACTTGATGGAGCCTCCCGCAATCACTAACTTTTTCATTTAAAAGAGGCTCGAACTCGCCTAGTGACCCGATCAAAATACGAGAGAAACCAGGTAGTTACCTCCACGTAATGTTAATGGAGATACCTTTGTTTGATAAATCATAAATGATTTGGGATTTTGAAGTGATAAAAGTGGAGCATTTGATCATCCCGTTGAGGTCATAACCTCACGCATAGTAGCCGATGAGCTACATTTGATCCAAGTTTCAATGCCGATGACAACGATCCATCCTAATTAAAAAGCTTCATCGACGAAGTATAACGGGATTAGGAAGATAAATAGGTTGTGTAATAGCGTTACAATGTTGGAGCATATGTAAACGGCCGTTAATACAGGCAGCGTGAAGACTTACAACCTCTAGCTGATGCGAGCACGTGGTGAGAATTAAAAAACGGGGCGGTTGGTGAAGAATATCCAAGGTGGCTGCCAACAATCGTGAAGAACAAGCGTTTAGCAAGTGACTTTAAATGCGTCCGAAAAAACAAAAACAAAACGTTGGGTTTCATACCGGATAAAATTATCGCACTAAGCGACATATATCTGGTAGCTATAAATAGAGGCGTAAAAGTAAGCCTAGTGTGTGCAACGTCAAAGTGAAACTGGATGACTATGGTACCTGTGGAGTGAACGCCATCGTGGTGTTTCCGATCCTATAAAGCGAGCTTGTCGCAATCACACCGAGATCCCTAGCCGTTCTTCCTGAG
Source organism: Echinococcus granulosus (assembly GCF_000524195.1). Taxonomy (NCBI): domain Eukaryota; kingdom Metazoa; phylum Platyhelminthes; class Cestoda; order Cyclophyllidea; family Taeniidae; genus Echinococcus; species Echinococcus granulosus. The sequence goes on along the minus strand of NW_020170427.1, from coordinate 485,026 downwards.
AGGCCAAGCTTGGGACAGCCGCCTTGAGCAAATAAACCAAGGAAGAAATAAGACAATTTTAGTCAAGATTAGTACTTTGGTGAATGGAAAATTAATTTGCCCAACGCATTCTGTGTAGCTGACATACATAATCTCAAAATCGGCTTTTATCGAGAGTACTCTGCGATACCTTCGATAAGACCGTTTTTGTACTTGTTTTAAACAACCGTAGAGAACATGTTACGGCTCACCAGAAAATAACTTGGAGGATCCAATAATTTACCACATAAAACGAGCTTCTGCTATGAGACGGGTCAATAGTTCTTCATCTTAGAAAATAATATAATTTTTCACCTATTTTTTCACCAAATCGTGCACCTTTCACAGATGACAGTCACGTAGGCGGAAAAAATCTCACCAAACAAACTTGACTCCGACAACACACAATCAAAGGATAGGCAAAGTTAATAAATTATGGTACTGACAACAGTAATTCACCCGATCAACTGCAAAGAACACAACTTTTTATGCAAGAGTGAGACAAATGAAATGTTTACTCAATTAGTAGATAACTGAGTCAGTACATAAAGTGGGATGAATGGCCTGATCCAGCTCGAAGAAGATATGAACATGACGAATAAACTACCCAGCTAAAAGTAAATAGTCGTGTAACACTTATCTTTAGTCTATTATGACAGACCATAAGCCTTGAGATACCGGAAAAGATTCTTACCAAGCTGATTGTAGATTTGTAAGAGCACCTTAGCTGAGTATATCTGAATTCCAGAGTCACAAACCACCTCCGAGGGGGTCTGCACATCCAGATTAAACTCCGCCAGACGCTCCTTCACCAGATCATCCTCCGCTAACACGACAATCTGCACGACCAAGTCGGGTTTTGGCTCCGAGGCCTATAGAACATCACTTGCCAACGCAGTGACCGTCGAAAAGTGGTTAAGGAAGGTGAGGAGAAGTACTTACCATTCGTCGACCAAGAGGATCAATCTCGCCAGGCAACAGGAGGCGGTCCATGATTAGGCGAGATAGGATGTACATCGACTGGCCCCAGAGGTGCGGCGCCGAGCCGATGGGAATACGCACCTGCGAGTTGTGCGCTTTTAGCTCCGCGTCTATTTTTTCCCCCGGCAGAGAGTAAAGCTCTGGCATGATGGGGTAGAGTGCATCGTCGGTATCTGTGGCGGGCTTTCTAGTGGTCAGCTGTATCACCGGATCATCATGTCTATCATGGGGAATTTTCTGAAACAGTGAAATTCAAACATTATTTCGAGATAGAATACCATAACAGAGCTAAATCGTCTTTCAATCACGAGCTCTCAATTGGGCTACTAATAGTCCTGTGGGTTTTATAGTAGTCTTGGGACAAATGGGGCGTTACACTAAAGATGGCGATAAGCCAGTTGAATGCTGTACTTAAATGTCACAGGAGGGATATTTCAGATGCTGATTCCTGAAAACTTGGGAACTTATAACAGAAGAGTTACTGAAACCACCTCAACTTTTGGTAAACACCTCAATCTCGAAGCCTGTACAAGAGCCAAAACTGGATTTGAACAAATAGAAACACCTTTCAATGGAATCTGACGATAATACACACCCCAGCCTTTCGTAGTTAGAATTTGAAAAAATTAGGGCAGATGAAGGGGCAAGATCGAAAATGGTAACGAAGCAGAAAAAGCACTCCATGAAGCTACCACAAACTGTGATTTTACAAAATGCTTTCGCACTTAAGCAAATGCATCCATGAACGGTGAATGTCGTGAGAAATGCCGTCGCCACGAAACATAGAATTGAGCAGTAAAAGGCAAGTGAACTATCGCATTGGAGATAACATGACCAATAGATGTACCAAAAGCCACGAGAAATACCAATGTCATTTGAATTGAGTGTCTTTCCGTGCTGACTGAAAACCATCCTATAGTCCTTCTTCCTGTTTCACGGACAGTTATAATGCACTCAAATGACTTCTAAAGTTCAGAACAGAAGAGCACGGAAAGCGTTGAGAACGGCGCAAAAGACTACATGACAGCGATATTTGTTCATATGAAGCCATGTTCATACCACTAAACCAAACTGTCGCTCATCGTTTATATCCGTCGATACCAAAGCCATACTTAGATATATACGTCTTATACCATAGGAGTGTTAGTAGAGGCTAGAAATTTTGTACCGGTAGTGATTGGATAATGCTTACAAAACTTCGCTCAACAAGCGATGACTCACCCGATGGAGCACGATTTGGTCCAACTGATCCATGTACTTTTTGGCCAGATCAAATTTGTCATTAAAGCATGCACCGATAACAAGGTAGGTGAAAAAAAGTGGCCACTGGCATTCTATGCCGTCGAACATTCGCAACTCCCAAGGCTCATAATGCAAACGACTAGGGTCCTCTCTAGCCGTTTTGTAACCGTCTCGAAGGAATCGGATGCATCCATAACTAATAATAAGGAGGAAGGATTGAAATGAAATCCCAAGGAAACTAAAGGCAACAAACCTGCCCAAAAGTTTGGACAATACTGTGTTTCGTGTTCGCTCGATAAGTGCCTCGTCAGTGACAGCAAACCCAGGATAGCTTATAATTCCCAGTAGGGCTGCATCTGTTTCCTTTGAATACGACTCTCGAGGGAGCATGTTTTCAAGAACTGTGTTGCATTTTTGACATTCATCCATGAGGCAGTGGATTGTAGAGTTGGCACCACCCTGAGGTCCAAAAAGATCTAGGCCGTTCAACGACTCCAACGCCGCCTATAAAGATAAATGAGTCGGCAAAAAAAGGCGCTTTACTTTAGCGAGACCCACAGAACTGGTGTTTAGTTCCGGAAGGCCGTGATTGGTTTTATCACCGCGCTCCCAAATGCCATAATCCTGGATCGTGGTTAACAAGTTTAACATGAACTTACTGGAATTCGTGAAGCAGGTTCGATGTAAAACACGAGATTTTGAATAAAAGCAACTTCATCAACAGTCCAGATGATGCGAAGTCCTGAGGGATTAAATGTCAGACAAGTGCCGAACAGGTATATTTACCCGATGCAGTCATTTGAGCCAACGCAAGTAGATAGAGCGAAACCGCATCAATTTGAAGATGTCCCCATTCGTAGTCCCCAACAACAGCTTTGCAAGTCCGAGAATCGAACTTCGCATGTAGAGAGGAACTAGCGCATTGGGTCTTTTTAAAGCTCTCCACCTTATCTGCTTGATACATGTAACACTTCAATATTCCTCTCATTAGGTTAACAACACACTAAATTCTTAGAAATATTAAGTAATAAGGCACTTTTTCCAATTCATAACCCCGCGACCGATCTTCGTCCACATCTGGAACTTTGCGATAAGCCATAGAAAGCCCCCATATCGAAAGAGATGCGTAAACATTGTCTCTGACCCACGCGTGAGGATTTGAGGGGGAAGCAGGAATGAGTCCCGTCACAACATCCTACAAAACTAGCTGTATCTATTTTCGTACTTGAAGCGAGAGAATGGTTTCACTGATGAGTCCATAATAGTAATCTAGCTTATTCTTGTCGATTCCCATCAGTATGAACAATGAGGGCGTGCGACCGAGAGTAACACGGTAGCCTGTTCATCAATATGAACATCATTTACATCATCTGTTATTTCATAATTTGATTTGATTTTAGTAGAAGACTGAAAAAGGCCAAAAAAGCTGCTAAAGGCGTTAGAGTAAAGTTATTGCATTAAGATAAAAGGCATTTTAACTACTAAGGGCAATATGATTGCATACTGTCTCCCACAAATTATAGTAAACATTATTACGTACTTAATCGCATGTTTTTCAAGTAATTTTTCTCTCAAAATTTAGCATTTTTACGCCAATTTTTATGCATTAATTCCACTTTTAATATGTCTCTAAAAGCCACTATCGAGGATCGAAACGGTGTCTGCGATATCCAGCAAATGCCCTCCTCAGTAAAGTCAGAGCTTTAGTACTTCCCATAGAAACCATTATCTGTGGCAATTTCCTTCACTATTATAGAGAGAGGTAGTGGTGCATATGAAACGAGCCTCGTGACTGGGACGTCAACGTCCTGCAACCCGGAGAGAGGTTCCGCATCCACACCGCCCTAAACTTGTTCTTTCTCCGTTCATCTACCGATCCTTATAAACATGTCGAAGTCGAATTAACCTGGGCGTTCTAGGAGTATAAAGACCAGCAAAGAGGAGATCTACGAATCACGTCCCACAACGGGCTTAGCTGGAGGGCACAAATTATCATTTAACATGCACCATGTACCACCCAACATCATGGAGTAGGAAATGTAAACCGAGAATTGTGTTAAACATTCGAGCAATTCATCAAATTCTACACCGGTCTACCCAAAATCTTCTCCGCCAAACTGCCCATGATCACAATGGGCAGGAATCCTAGCACTGTGAGGTATGTAGCCACCTTAGCCGTGGTGGCTTCTTCCATGCGAGTCCTAACGTCAAAGATGTTGTTTCCTTGCATATTCTCCACATAATTTCCATGGTCGTCTATCTGCATGGCCTGTGATCGTCGAAGGCAGTCGAAGAGGAAGTTGCATGCAGCAAGGTTCAGCAGGACAAAGAAGGCTAGTAGCATCGAGCCAACCATGGCGCAGTGATAAAAAGCAGAACGTGAGAGGATAACAAGGGGTCCTGCGAATGCGTAGACCACGCTACCCACGATAAGGAAGAGACTGGAGGCAGTGAGGACAGGTGAGGTGCGAAAGTTGTTGTTCAAGCAGGAGTAGTACAGAGTGTGCGCTTGATACATCTCCTCATAGATGAGTGGATAGGTGCCGACGTAGCCGCCAGAGCTTTTTTCCGGTTTGACTAATGTTTCTGCATTCTTGTACCAAATGCCGGTTGTGAAAGTAACCTGTGATGCAGCAATAACTTGCAAGTTACCAGATGCCCGTAGTGTTAAAGTCCATATCGACAGGTTTCTACCTAGAAGTCTATCCCTGTATTAATGCCGTTTGCTTAATCTTTCGTTAAAAACGTAGATCAAAATGCATAAAATAGAAAGGAAGTTACGTACTTTCGCTTCAAGATTGACCTTCTGCAGTAGTGGCGTGTGAGCTTGCATGTTCACAAATGCTTTAAGATGCAAAGAATGCACCATGGCTTTATCTACAACCAGGCAGTACGAGAAGACAAATAAACTGATAAAATAAAGGAGAGCAAAAACGATGAGGTAGACTTTCTCCTTTTCCGTGACAGCTGCCTTCCATTCGGGCGAAAGTACGAAGTAGACTGCCGAACCCTCGATATTCCGAATTGTATTTGACACAAATTTACCCTTATTGTCAGCTATGCCAATATCACCATTTCTCGCGCCTCGCCACATGATGCTGTTACGAGTGAACGAGGTAAACTGAAGACCATGTCAAGTTTAAACCATCTTGTCATCGTGCCCATGTGACTAAATTATTGACCAATGACACTCAAACCACTTAGCCAGACAAGTTATATCTAAGGGAGGCGATATATAGACGATGAACTCAGTGCGAATATTTTAAAAAACTAGTCGCAGTAGAGTTCTGAGCCTTCCTTAAAGAAGCAACTGATCATAACTGTGTGAAGGAAGGCCTGGGAAACCAGGGCTTGGCCCCTTTCGACCACATCACCAAAACGGGTTTCACGAAATGCGGAAAATAAGGAACTCAAGTAGTTGTGGCACGATCCACTTCTAAGTTATTCCCAAAGATCTGATGAGCCATCTGACGTATCCTATGAATTGAGATTATAATCTGCTGGCTCATTTTCGGTTGTACTAATCCTTTCAACGTATACCTTCAAATCTCATGTTTTTAGCAACAGCTACTTGCAATTCACATGGGGTTGTGTAATCGTTGTTGGAGGAGAGCAGTCTGTGACGAATGAAGTTTTTGTGTATTTAAACAAAATATCAAACCGGTGCATCGTCCTCAGCGTTGCCCTTAGTCGGTCTTCTGCATCAGACATCGTAACGTAGGCGGTGCTATGAAAGCTGCCAATAAACTGTCTACACCAGTCAATGAATTATGTTCCACGTGAGAAACCATTGACCTATTCATCGCCTACCAAGGCTCAATTCAGTTAGTAGAGAAGTAGAAGGGGTGTCGCTTTTAATATAGTTAACGTCGTAGATAGTTCCATAGTAGACTTTCCCTAGTTATTAAATTCTGGCTTTGCCTTACATGGTAACAGCCCTCTTGAAGTAGAAGAGATAGTAAAACGTAAAAGATAGGCCTCTTTTTCTCCATTCTCTTTGACTTCACATGTTTGTCCATCTGTAGTAGATGTCCTTCTTCCATGAATTTTCCGCAAAGTTGGCATCAGCAGAAGTGGTATGGGAGGATATACATCACTAAAAAATTGAAAGGTCAGAAGGTTACTAGCATAACCTGAAAGGTATGTTGCGGAGTAAAATCACATTCTGTGGAGAATGAAGTGTCCGCGTAGCTGGCCAGAGTTGAATGTCATCTTGGCTCTATATTTCATGCTACCATACTAATTCAGCTTCTTACAATTTTAAGGTAAAATTTAAATGTTACAATGGATTAGGTGCTTACAAATATAAGTTTTACCCTTTCATTGGTTTTTTATTGCATTTTGCTTTCAGTGGTTTTGATGCTAAAGTTCACCCACGTCTTTGTCAAGCTAAACTAAATTTTGCAAAAAAAATTTAAAAAAATATTGCGATCTTCAAAAATTGTGAGCATAGATGTGGACGAAGCCTATAGTAATAATTAAGTTTTTGTTTTACGGAACTGTCGTAGAAGCCGCCCCCTCCGTTCCATCCGCTTGTTTAGCCACTCTGGACGGTGCCGTTAGTCCGAGCCGAGTAGACATGCCTAACATCAAGATATTTGCTGGTAGCTCTAACGTTGATTTGGCTAAGAGGATAACCGACCATATCGGCATTAAGTTGGGACATGTCAGCTCTAAGAAATTTAGTAATCAGGAAACATGGTAAGTCTAAACATTTAAAAAGTCACTTGTGATAAGTGTTGAAGTTGCTGAGTCAGTTCGAGGTGAAGATGTTTACATTGTGCAGACTGGAAGTGGTGAAGTTAATGACAACCTGATGGAATTGCTCATAATGATTAACGCCTGTAAAATTGCTTCGTCCTGTCGAGTCACTGCCGTAATACCCTGCTTTCCTTATGCTCGGCAAGACAAAAAGGTATGGTTCCCTTATTGTGTCCTAAATTCTTTTTGCTCTTCTAAATACGGTCTGACTTTAAACTATTGCTCAGATTTACGAGGTATTTTGGGGAAGTTGCCATGACGTCTGCTTTCCTTCGTAGACAATTGCTTTGTTGCTGCTTTAGAATATTCTCTTGTCTTTATCGTATCCTGTATCGCATGCTTTTGATCCCTACATGTCCCACCCGAAATGGTATTAACTCATGCTCTCCCCTTGCTTGATTGAAGGACAAATCCCGTGCACCGATTTCCGCAAAACTTGTCGCAAACATGTTATCAGTTGCCGGTGCGGATCATATCGTGACAATGGATCTCCATGCCAGCCAAATTCAGGGCTTTTTCGACATACCTGTGGATAATCTCTACGCAGAGCCAGCCGTTATTAAATGGATTCAAAAAAACATTGAAGATTGGCAAAACTGCTGTGTCGTCAGTCCTGATGCTGGTGGTGCTAAGAGGCAAGGCGCTTTCTCTCATTTCACAGATTTTATGTCAGCTTTTTCGGTTAGCAGTAATAGTACCTTTTTCATTTTAGAGTGACCTCACTAGCCGACCAACTGAATGTGGAGTTCGCTCTGATTCACAAGGAGCGAAAACGTGCTAACGAAGTTGATAGGATGGTCCTTGTCGGTGACGTTAAAGGAAAGGTTGCCATCCTTGTCGATGACATGGCTGATACTTGTGGCACTATATGCACTGCTGCTGATCGGTACGTAACAGGTCTCTTAGACTATATCTAGAGTCGGCTTTGATCCCCAGCTTCCCAGAAATTTTGGTATGCTTGAATGATTAGTTGAACAAATGTTAAACTGTGCAGCTCGGTACTTCTGCAAAAAAGTTGGCTTTATTAAACAGAACAAGCAGTCATTCCTTTTCATATTCACTAGAGTGGAAAGCTGCATGATTGCTAATATTGTATCGCATCACTGGCCAGTTTAAATCGTACATGAATCAAACTTCGGCAATGTTTAGTCATCCCTACTCATTGCTTATTTGATGGTTGTTTTTGCTCATTTAGTTTGACTGAGGCCGGCGCCACTCGCATTTATGCAATTTGTACTCATGGTATCTTCTCCGGTCCCGCTATCGACCGAATCAACAAGTCTTGCTTCGAGGCTGTTGTTGTCACCAACACAATCGACCAGAAGGAGAACATGAAAAAGTGCCCCAAGCTCTACGTGAGTGCCTTTCGCTTGTCGTAAGGCTAGTCGAGATCGCGCCCTACAATTAGCTGAAGTTTTGCTATTTGGGGGGGGGGGGGGGTTAAGGCTGGGACATCACCTCATGTCTCCTTCCAGTTCCTCCATCTTGAGAGTTCTCATTTGATTAGTAGATTTCGTAGTGCATGCATTCACTTTCTCTTTGATTTTGTAGTACAGGATTTTTTGTTCTGATTATTCAGGGGAAGAAACCCTAATTCGGTTGATTATCAAACCAGAACTGCTTCTAAATTGTGTAGTTTGGGACAGGTTGTAAAACGCAATTTTGAAAAGCTTACGTGAAGGCGCCTATGTTTTCCTTTCCCCTTCAGTGCATCGACATTAGCACCGTACTGGCGGAGTCAATTCGGCGAACACACAATGGGGAATCAGTATCCTACCTCTTTAATCACGTGCCCCTATAACTAGCTTGACATTTGTCCTTCATTTCTCCTTTTCCTCCCTACAATGCTCTCACATTATTTGATCAATCCATGTACAGTATTCCTAGATCAGTTGCCGATGCAGTTCATTTGTGCACTTCTCCTCTCCTTCCCTCTCTATCTGTTAACAAGTTATTGTAAGAGAATACAGGCCTAGTTGGTGCAGTCCTCCCTTGTGTCCTCCTCGTTCCCCATTGTTGATGCCGCATATCTCTCCTTTTCTGCTGTTTGCTTGCTCTCCGGAATTTATTTCGGTTGAAGTTACAGTACTTTTTTCTAACCTTGGCAAATGAACTGATAAAGTTTGCTCCCCCTACATGGGCGTGGTAACAAGGAGCCCATCTAAAGCGCAGTCGTTATTGCTTTTCGCTGGCTGTTAGTATTGAGGTTTTGGAGGCAGGTATATTTATGGTATGTGATTGTGATTGGCACGTTTGAGGTGTCGGGGAGAGCAGCAATAACACAAATGTGATTTATTCTCGCGGTGGGTCACGTTTTTGGTGCCTGAAATCGTAGCATGTAAGGGTTTACTAGTACACGAACGTGCATTTTGCGGCTCCCGTTTGTAGTCTCAGTTGGAACTCGCATTACCCTTTGACAAGGGGCCAACAAGCATGTGGTTGGTTTTGTTTTTATTTCTCACAATAGGTACAGATATCCACATCTCGCTTTCTCATTTTCAATGCGTTTGAAGACAGATGATCAGCCCTCTGCCAACTTACGTGAAACTATTCATGACAGTGGGAAGGTTATCTTAGTTGTAGTGCCACCATGCTAAGAGAAAAGGTTTAGAAGCAAGACATGGTCTTTTACTGTTCGGGAATCACGTATGGATAGGGACATAAGAAGCTCTACTACTGAAGCTTAGAATCACCACTACGGAATGGAAGTGAGTTATGTTTGGAGGGTTTGGGCAGAGTATCCGTAGTTTATATCTAGTATCCACCTTGAATACCATGATGCAAGACTTTGGTATGTTTGTGTTACGTTAACCTACATTTCCTAGTTTCATACATTTCATCGCTAGATATGGAATAGCTGCGTCATTTCGACTGTAAGCGCAAAATTTAGCCGTAAAGTCCAGATTTTTCTAACAGAGGGTTATCCATTAAGTCATGCCTGTGCATAAGCCACCATTCCGCCGTGAACCTTAGGTGTTGGCTTGCCCTCTCAATATGTTACTTCACGTTTCTTCACACTTCAGTTCATTTTACCATGATATGCTTATTAGGAGATGGTAATTAAAGCATTCTATCTTATTCGTTGCCAAAAATGTGCATTCTGGCTTCCTGTTCACAAATGTATCCAGGACTATCTAGTCAACAAGGCTTCTTTCCACTGCTCCTCCTTCAGTCATGGCAGAATTGTTGGATCCACCAAAAGAGCCCAGGGAGGCTTCGAGAGCCCTATTCAAACGCCTTTGGCGTTCTACTTTGCTGGGTCAACCGCTTCTTCCCTTCCTCTTCCATAACACCGACTTTGAGTCTTCCCTCCTTCAGCAAGGCACTGATGGTGGCAATCTCCAAACCAGCACATCAAAACCATCGGCTACCTACTGGGATGTCACTCCCTCAGTTCCCTCGCCTTCATCAATTTTTGCTCCTAAGGTGAGTCCTTTTTGCGAGTTGGGTGTTTATGCAACCACGGGATGCTTATTCACTAAGAGCACTAAGACTCTGTGCCTCCATGTCATTTATAAAGTGGGTGCAAGATTATACTGCTTATAGGGAGCTAATTCGGGCGGACGATCATGGCTCTCTACTCAACTGTAGGCTAATGTCAATTAATCCTCATATCGCTAGCTTTGCCATTTTAAGCACTACTGATCAAGGATAGGGTGGATAATTGAGCTGTGGTTCGAGGAGCGTAGACCCTCGAGGCTAGCGAACCCAACTTATTCCTCCCTCCCTTCCGTAGCCAACTTGTAAGATCACGATGCCCAGCCGTATGCTGCAATGACACATTTTACTTTGGAGGCAAACGCAGTTCTCAGCCATGTCTATCAGCTTTTTGGAGTTCCAACTTGGACGATTAAGAATCGTTGTACACAGATGGTTTTAATATACTTATCTATCCTGCATTCGATGGAGTCAGAGTTGCCGTGAGAAATGCTGTAAAGGGCGTCAGTTACAACCTCGTAGGTTAAGAGAGAAACTTTTAATGCCGAATGCTATCAATGTAGAACTGAATCAACTCCTAATGAATGCCCTTAGTCGCTTCTTGTGGATTCTGGAAATAAATGCACCCAATACATTGCAATCAGTTCTACGATCAATTATCCGAAGGTACACGAGTTCCCATAATGTGATTCCTCCAGTTCTTTAACTAGGCTTGTTATCGGAAGCCCTTTATCTGAGTTTCACTAAGTCGGTAACGCAGCTTCTATTTAGAGCCACTTTTTTTTTCTCCTGTCCATTATGCCTGTCATATGAGGGTGCTCGTGCATTCACTACCACGAGTTTTCGTACATGATACTGTTATAACATTCCATCCATCCATAAAACATGTTGACCTGACGGGCTGAAAATGTGTTTATTGCCAAAGCCTAGAATGCCTATGGGACTAGTGACATAAGTGATAAGAGCAGGGAGCTGTGAAACCAGCGTGGTGGCCAAATTCCAACGACTAAGGGGTCTATGGAATTAAACAGACAAAACAAATAGTATTCTGCTGCATTGAATCCTTTTGAGTGTCGCCACCGGCACTATCCATAGCAAATTTTCTATTTCGGCCATCTCAATTCGCTCATCGAGTTTTAATCGGCCTTGAGACGGAAACAAAGATCCTGCAAGAAAACTTCTCATTCCATTGGTGATAGTGATGATGCTCTCAAATGGTCTCACCTCTGTTATTCGAACTACTTCAGGGAAAGTTTATCTCAGCATTGCTATACGGTGTCCCAGAGCAAACATTTTCCGTACGATAATGGCTTTTCGAAGGAATACTTGCCCTAAGACAGTATGGAGTAATGAGCGGATCACTGCTTCAATGCGTAATCGTAAATTGCCTCATATTATTGCACGCAATTCCTTAAGTATGATTTTAATTCATTCCATTATGACCACATTCCACTACCCGTTATGCTGAATCTGAATTTGAAGTTGTAGTCTACTACCAATGCGATTGGGGCATTGTCGTTTGTAGATGGAGTGTCAACATCTATGAACTCGCGCCTTGATCGAACTCATCTAGTGAGCAGTATCGAATTCAACTCGCATTTGATGCCATGCATCTTAACTTATTTCGGCGAGCATTCAGTGTCACTTTAGTGTTGTCGAGTCGATCTTATGTGACTCACTTGGCCCTCATCCACGAATTTCGATAAACCTGTTGTGAATCGCCGCAGATTCAGTCATTTATAGCAAATAGTTTTCCCATATGATATCCTGGCTCAACATTTGTAGTCATTGAGTGGGCTCTCTAAGTGCCACCATCATTTTACTGTCCTAGTCTTTCTCATTACGCAATAAGACATGTCAGTCTGAAAGTGGAGGTCATAAATGACCCGGCTACGACGCCTTAGCAGCAGCTTGATAGTCAAATCGTGAGGACAGAATATACTCCCTGCAGTTAATTATACAATCTTGATTAATCTCGCTCTACTAAATAGTGCTTTCCTTGGCATAGGTCTGCTTCAGCTGTTGCAAATCTTTCGGTAAATTTTAACCAATCTCGCGGCAGGAGCAAAGACTAAGTTGTGAATGGACTCTATTTCATCAGTAGTGGAAATTCGATTTCTCAGTGTTGCGATCTCTGTTAGAGGAAATGAATCGAGGAATGTCGTATTTAAGAAGCATTGTTAAAGGTTTGACAGTCTTTTGCAGGGAATATATTCTGCGCACCAACAGCTTTTCGTGGAAACAATTGCCCAAAACCAACATCGAGGGAAGGGGCAATCCCATCCTAAGATTTCAATAAGCTGCTATACTATATTTCTAAGTGTTATTTAAGGAGAATTTAGAATAGTTTGTTTTCGGTACCTTTCCATTACTTGAGATCAAAGGATTGCTAAAAGTTAACCGTTCCAAAAGCTCTTTGCTGCGGGTCCCCCCTAACTTCCCCTGACAACCATTTATTACTGATCCCTTTCTTCTATGACTGGTTTAGTGTATTTTTGACCAGTTTTTTAGAGTTGACTCACTTTTCATTTACACTAATGTACCATTCCAAGTGGTACTGAGGCATACCAATTTAAAAGTAAGTTTATTATAAATGCGCAGAAGGTCTGGGGACTGTTTCCATAAATGACATGAATAGGCCGCCGCGAAACCAGGGACTGAGGGATCCGTGGAGTGAAATATAAAATGATACAGGACTGTTAGTTTACTTCCTCATCTTTTTTCCCTCTGTGCCTAGACTAGGTCGCTCCTCAGCATATATTGTTTCCTGTAAATAAAAACTCACTTTGGTGATTGGAGCATTCTTTACTTTAAGTAATTGTGAAAGTGAACATTTTGTAGGTGGACATGGAGGTTTTATCCTCTCGAAATTCAGCCACAATCATGTGGTAACCTTTTTAAGGAAAAATAACACTTCAAATTATTTTGTTTGTTTGTTTCAGTGATTTACGATGGCTATTTAGGTGTATGGGTGTCCATTCGCTCTACCCGCTTATATTCACTAGTACTATACCCCCCTCCCTCCCTTTATTGTTAGCGCCGCCACCAGACGCCTGACCTCACGTACCCAGTTTGGGTGACAACATGGTGTGTGTTTACACCTTAAAATGCACGTCTAATCTTCTAGAGTCTGCACACTGTTCAACGCCTAATTCTGAAACAATGGGCTCCCCGCGCGATAAGTGGAGCGGATCTTCTGAAGGACTGCCTGGCTAATCGGCGGTTTCTCTCAACGGGCTTTTCTCAGTACGTCCATATCATTTTTTTCTCATATTCCAAATAAGAAGGGAAAATTAACGTTTGTAGTACAGGACTTGGCAAATGCAGCGGACGATGGGACGAAGGGTACTTTCTGAGTCCAGCCCCTGCTCTGCGCTGTAAACTTCTCAAACTGTTGACGTGCTGTGCCTGTGTTCTGAAGAAAATCCTTTTTAAATAGGAAGGGTGTAAGGGGGCTCAATTATATCACGTTGTAGAAGTACAGCATTGAATGTATAACACCATTTCTTGGGTGTTTATGGATACCTTTGGAAGTTGTTTGTACGCTGTAAACAATTTAACCTCTGCACTTTGATGATCAGATTGCACCTCTACGCTTGACATCCATGTTCCAACGTTCGCCAAAGTGCATCGGTCACAAGCTTGGTTGGGTCACTTGTTATCTACCCCATGTCAGCCAGAGCGGTTTTATCCACGCCTAGCTAGTCAATACGTGATGATTTGCATAAATTGTAACTATTGCGACTGTACGAAAGGTTAGGAGCCGACAAGGTCGTTGCCAGTTGTCACAACCCATAAATGCTGACATTTCATAATGTGCCATCTACTTATTAAGGCATTTTTGCTTCAGTAGTACACAGAAATTTTGATTTCTCTGCAATATGTTACCTTGCAAAGTCACTACCGAAAAATACAGTAAAACCACTGATATCTGGTCCAGAATTTTGATCTGTAAACATCGCGTCCTTGAAACTTTGAAATTTTATGTCAAAAATAGCTAAATCAACTTCCCCAATCAGAACTCATGCAAAAGAATAAACGATATTCTTCCAGAACTTGCATGATACAATGAGATCGTGCAAATCTGAAATTTTGATCCACTTTTACTGATATTACTTGAGAAGGTGAATTCGTGTGCAAAACTTATGAAATATCTTATTGGCTGTTTGTTACCAGCGTCACCTCTATGCGACATGCGTTTTTCGTCAGGTTCTGCTGACTCGTTTCACCAGGTCACAACGATTTTCGGAATTGCAAATGAATCCCTCAGCCTTATTAGCTCTAAAAGTCTGAGTAAGAATGAATTTCGCCTTTTTCTTCTCAGACTCGATTCTCTTCTCAACGGTGGTTTAATGACTGGCGAGATAACCGAAGTTTTCGGGGCCTCAGCAGTCGGAAAGACGCAGGTAAGGTGCTGATTGTTTTAAAGCATCTCCAAAATTAAGTACTTATTTTTCTCTACTCATGTTTTTTGTAGATCTGTCACAGCGCCGCAGCGGCTGCCGCCATTTCATCACATCTTTTTCAGCCCGACACACCCTTATCTGAATCGTTGACGGAGGCTCGTGGTCCCACAGTCCTCTATCTCGACACCAAGGGCGAATTCGATGCCACCCGATTGCGAAGTATCATTCGCTCTATGCTGAAAAAGAAGTGCCATCTGGAGGATATGGTATGTTACCAATGCGTGTATAATCGTCTCTTCCAGTAACGAGTATAGTACTGCTGTTTCTTATCCAATATTCCAGTCATTTCTGAAGAAGTAACAAGAATTTTTATTGTTAATGCATGAAGGGGCCAGGGGAATAGTAACATAAAGGCTTCAAAGTGGAGGTACTGTTTGAGGGAACGTATTACTGCGAAGTGCTTGAAAAGATATTGAGAATAAGGAACTAGAGTGACTGTTGCATACCTTCGGGACTTACAGTAGACTTGGTGGCCACAGTAGATGATTAACTTACAGGTCGTGTTTTCATCCCCAAAACGGAAGTTGGACATTTAGCCTCTGCTTTCACATGCCGAGCATATCAAGCAAACGTATTCGCGCCCTATAAATAATCTCGTCAACGAGTTGTTGAGACGGTATTTCTTATGGAGGCATCGGATGGTCTTAAACCAAATCTGATTCGATAAAGACACGATCCTTTGGAATTTTCTTGAAACATGGTCTTAGTGGTTCAAACAGCGATAAAAAGTCCCCAATGCCGACAGAACTAGGCGACATTTGTTTTGGGTGGTCACAGCTTCGGGACATTTACATCAGAGGAGTTAAAGAGATCTTTTTAAGAATTAAAAGCGAATGAAAAGGGAAAAACAGTGGTCGCACGCATTCAAAATAGCTGCCGATTTTTTGTTTTCGATGGCAGCAGCGTCTGAGAAATCACTTTTTGTGCGAAAGTGGATGTACATCTTACAATACTGGTAAAGGATTTTGAGTCTCAGGATTTCGGAGGAAGATTACTAGGCATTGTTACAGCTGGCTAGGTCCACCGACTTAAAAATTTCGGGAAATTTTTCACAAAAGCTTGAAAAGAGTGTCATGGGAAGAATTGATGGTTTCAGTTTGCTGATTTTGAGGCCCAAAAGCACTGACCATAGTTGCGAGACGATTATCTCTTCCAGACTGTAAGTTGTCAATTGTTCACGAGAGCCGACAATTCTCACAGCAACATCGACGAGGTATTGAAATGCGCTTTTTTGGTTTGAGCCACGTAGCGAAGTTTTGTTGTTTTGAATTAACCAAACCAAGGTTATCATCCCTTTGACAATCGTACGAATAGACGTTGAACCGAACAGAACTAATTCAAAGACGCCCCTTCCACTTGAGCTAGTTGTTTCAAGACTCCTCTCTCCATTCTTGGGTACGTTTACTGCTTCGATTTTCTCGCTTCACCTTGCATGTTGTACAGCTTTAACATAGTTACTTGAATAGATTAAGTTGTAATGAAGATAAAAAATGAGGAAAGTGGCGTCCCATAAGAACAATAAAACGTCTGAGTTATGGATTAGCGAGCCTGTCAGGCTAACAACGCACTCCCTTCCAACTTTTGTCGGTGTGGTTGTATCGGTGGATTTATTACCTCTGAATCACTATTTTGGACATCTGAAAGACTACTTTATTGTTGAGACTATGTTCGAGGCATTTTTGTAAATAGAAACCTAGCATGAGGGTAGCCTAGCATCGGGGTGATTAGTGGAAACTATGGAACTGTGGCGCCCTAAGCCTTTTCTGGAGACGAAAGAAGTCAGAAAGTGTACCTTTGACGTGCAGAATGGCAACTTCACTGATCCCTCTTGGCAATTTACTGGATCTGGAGTTTCGTCCTGTTTAAGGATTTTATTGGGGAAATGGGGAATGTGCGAGCCACCACGTATATCCATCGATGGTCGTAAAAGCACTGGCCCAAAAGCAGAGACAGGTTTCGCGCCTGTCCCTCCCCACCACTTTGTTTTCACTTCAGTGCCACAGCCATAACTATTTGGATTCCATACAGCTAGTAGAGAGGTGGAGAAGGTCTTGCACGTTCATCTACTTCACACCTTCGTGCAGGCATGGCAGACAGCTTCGTAACCGACTTTTGCGGATAGTTCACGGCCATGGCTAGTGTCGCTTTAGTTGTTACTAGTATTCCCGCAGAACATGGGACTGGGGTAGTCATTGAAGGTAGACGTCGTTTTCAACTCCTCTTTTAGAGACCGCCACATATTTGCCCATCCGCAGGCAATGTTCTTCTTCCATCACGGTAATGCTTAATATTCAATAATAGGAATCAGGGTAGTTACCTTTTAAGATTAAGTTTGCTTTCCTCTGACACCAATGTAGCGCTCCGAGTCTTCCCTGAAGGAGGAGGAGGTCATTTCAGTATGATGAAGGATATATTACTGGTGTACAGAAGAGCTGAGGCTTGCGGTATGGCCCAGAGGCCATGCTTGCAAACAGAAGTAGAAAGGTGGATTCTTAAGTGCCTGCGTAACAAAAACGAAGAGCTAAGCAAACAAAGTATTGCAGAACAGCATCTATCAAATAATGTGGAGGATTCATGTGGATGGAGTTTAATGGGAAGGGGACATCGTCAAGTTCCGATTAATGCCCATCTCCACCTTAACAATATGCACAATAAATATCCACTTATCAAGCTCTTGTTTATGTGCAGGCCTCCTTGCTATTCACACCCTATACGTGTGATCGTGTTAATTTATGCCTTGTTTAGATCAAAAAATTTGTCAGCTTTTGGCTGAAGCTGAGCTATATTACGGCCCAAATTTTAGCTAACACCCTATAATCATAAAATTCTCCCTTGATTCGTTTCATTTGCAATTAGGCCACTCTCTTGGGAGAAGAACGCGCTTTTATTTAACTGTAGCTTTCTACCATTCCTCACCCTCTTTTAAATTCTCATATTACATGTGCAATCAAGTAAGCACTGGTATCTTGATTAACCCCGACAACTGCATATGCACACCATTTACAAGCGTCTGATAGATGGAAAGTATCTACTTTGAAGCACATGGATGGCAGATCTCTTCTCCACATGTTCTTATTTCTGTCAATAACTTCCATCATAGGGACTACTTTTTTTCTCCCTGACAGCTTTACTGTTTGTGTGTCTCGCATCGGCAGTGGAGGCACCACCAGACCTGTATTCAGGTGTCAACAGTAAACGTGGCCCTCTGAGTTGGTGTTTTCGCAATCTTGGAGCCGTGTATGGATGCATCTACAGAATGCCTGCGTTTTAAGTCTAAAGAACAATGTATTTTCTTCGGATATTCATAGTAGGAAGGTATTCATTTTTAACCGCCATCAACCTTGATTACTACCACGACACGGCTTTTAAAATGGCTGTATGTTTTTATCAGACTGTCTTTTTGTCAGCCTCTACCATCGTGATTGGCTGGTCGGCTAAGCGTTGCGGGTAGCACGATCACGAAAGTTTTTGAACCACTAGCTCATGTGCTGTGCAGACAGCGTGCTAAAGAGCCGAGTCGCAGTAAGACAAAAGGCCTTTCTAGGTCTCCTCAGCTACGATATCTCCCATTTTTCTAACCCAAGATTTGTCCCCTAGTATTCTTGTGTCTGCTGATTTGCATTGAGCTCATATATTTGTCACGATGTTTAATTCTGGACAAATTCTAAACTGCCCTTCCTCCATACCACGTAAGTTCCATTCTTGACAGAGAACGGTAGGTTAGTTCAGAGAATTTAAGGCCATGCAAGAAGGATGAAATCTGAGTGGTACCAATGTTTGCGGCTACGGTGACGGGAGTCACATGCCTTTTCATCGTCCACGTCAGTTTTGGGGTTTTTGTGTTGGAATTGTTAGCGTATATCCTGGTAAACACAAGATTATTCCTGAAATTCATTATCAGTCCGGGTTTTAGCCATCCTAAAACCTCCACAATGACCACATTTCTTTCAAATGGACTTTGTGTCAACGTTAATAGGAGATAGTAATGAATCTCGGATATTTTGATCATGCCACCACTTGTTCCTTCATTGAGCGATGACCCAGAAAAGAGCGTTCCTGTTTAGAGAACCACTTTGGAAATGTGACAGTACCATCGCTGGGGCTCCAATTGCCAACTCACTTTGCAATCCTTATGATAAAGCTCAGAAACATATGTAAAGTTTTTCTGATTTCTAATCCAATGTAAATTTTCCTCCTTTTCCATGCTGCTCTTAAACTAGTTCGTAGGGCTTTCGGCATCAGAAATGCAATAGATGTAGAAAGTTTCAAAGAGTGTTTTAGTTGTTGACATACCAAACAATAACAAAGTCCCATTCTTTCCCAGTTGGATGTGAGTTTGCTAATTCCACTTCTACAGCACGCGCT
>NW_020170427.1:462657-465655 GCF_000524195.1 Echinococcus granulosus | reverse complement strand
TAGAGTGGCTAACGAGTGAATCGTTTTTTGGTTATTTGATATACTTGAGCCGGTCTAAAGTGGCTACAGAACCAAAAATAAATTTTTTGTTTTTGGGGGGAAGTAGTTGGCAGCACTTGTCAAAATGTAGTCTTGGAATTACTGCCATCAGCAACATTGAAGAAAGATTATCTTTATTTTCATTCTGGATGCCTTGTGCCTTTATCATAAGGCTTCTTTTCCAAATTACTAGCGTACCTTGTAATAAAGGGAAAGTGGAGTTGCGTCGCTTCTTTTTTTACCCTTTAGAGTGATCTCGAACACTCCACCAATCACTGCCTCTCCCGCATTTGGCACCGCCTAGTCCCTGGGGTTCAGGGTTTGATGGATGGGCTGGTGGAGACGCGTTTATGGGTGGCATCCGCTGCGTTACAGGAGACATCTCCTGACTGTAAGCAGATGAGTGCTGAGGAGGTTAACTTCTATTCAAAGCTTCGTTTGGTCATCGTCGATTGCATCACCGCTCCATTCGCTCCCTTCATTGGGCCATTCCCCAACGAAAGTGCGTCCTTTATTCTTGCCTTTTTACCGAAAGTCACTCATTTTTACAGTCGATAAAAGTTTCAATTCAGTAGTTTAACGGTGATATGCATTGACGTAACCACCCATTTCACTTGCAAGTGAAATCAGACACTTTGAGGTTTAAACTACTTATAAGCAAAGAATATACTACAGGAAGTAGAAATCGCATTTTTCTCCAAAATTTGGGCACTCATCCCTCTGTTTGATTAATAACCATTAAGTTTTGTAATTAAGGGATTTACCGTTGCGTCTGAATCAGTCCAGGTCATCCTAGCGTTGCTAATATTGGTGGGGAAGTTTGCAACCCCAGAAAGTGTTGCCGTTTTAATCGTCTTGAAGATTCCTTCTTTCGTGGTCAATTCTCGACTATTCTAGAACGCGCTGTTCTTCTAGTTGTCCGTATTGCAATCCATGTCTTTCGGTTCCCCTAATTGGGACCTCTACAGGATCAAATCTCACATGAACACCAGTTTGTAAGGGTACCCAATTCAAAATTACAATCATTGCTGAATGTCTGTGCTGTCTCCTGCACGATTTCGGTGTATATCAGGTTGTACAATGATCAGGAGTCCCACGTGCTGATTGAATGCTGACAGGAATGACTGCTTATCCGTAGACTGAGCACCATTGTCGGGATTGCCTATAACCAACGTACGGCAGGTCGTCTTTGAAACGACTGCACGCAAATCACTTAAATGTCTCAGTGCTTACCAGCCGAGCGTCCCATCACCGTATCGCGCCTAAGGTCTTCCATATGGGTGGATATATAATGGTTTGCGTTTGATGATTTCGTAATCTAGCACTTGTTATACGATGTTGCGTGCACGCACTTACTACCACCTTTGCCCGCCCTCTTGGTTAAGGGTGTCTGGCCTGCACACCCAACTGTCATCTGCTGACGCGTGTGCTACCACTGTGATGGCATAACTTTTCTAGCCGAGAAAACCAAAAATGCTTGTTTGACTTGAGTGTCCCCTGTTTTTGGTAGCATACAGTTCTGTCTGTACCTCAGCAATGTATTCGTTGGTCAAAGCGACTGATGACTTATTGATCAATCTCCTACGATACTACTAATTACAGGTAATTAGTGGCAACCAAGCTCCCATTACTATCTCATGCAGATGGAATTGTACTGGGTGCTAAAGGTTGATTCAGCACTTTTGCAAAGCTTTTGTAGGCATTAAAAAAATAGCGTATAACGCACGCTCTTTGGTATTAACAATGACGTCTCGCGTCACTTAGCATCCGTCCTCCCTTAAATGACAGTGGGTGTCGTTTCGAGTCCACCCATGGTCCTCAAAATGACAAGTAGGGGAGTGATTAACGATCTCAGCAAGGCAAGTAACCGAATTGTTGCAATTGTTGCAAAATGGAGAATATTTTTGGTGGGAATGTGGCTATTTGTGTTACAAAATAGGGTTTGCACAAACGTTTGTCGAGTTTTCGGACCATAATAAATGTTTTATTTGTGGCCTTACGCAAGAAATCGCAGTGAATACTCATAGACCTGCGTGTATAAGACAGTCTCGTCAGAGGATATGCTTAACCAGCCTGCTAGTGTCTTCTACCTTCTTTTCACATGGTCTTATTTGGCCGCTGAAAGTGACCGAAGTTTCGAAGAAAGGGGATCAAAGATGCTTTCATTATTTCCACTTTGATTTGCACAATCATCGAAACATTCTGGAACAAATATGAGAGAATATTCAATAGCCGAAAATTTACTGAGTTTTTTGGTACAGCTGGTAGCCTGTTGATACTCCTACACTACAAATTACTATAAGATTTACTGGTACGTTGTTCTCTGTCTGTTTTGCTCTCCATATCATATCATAACATTGAGTCTCTGTTAAACCTAGTGAATGTGACTTCAGGTTGGTTGATTTACAGATTGAGTTTGATTCGATTGCAAAGCCTCAGAATCTATCTTCCTGTACAAGTCTCTGTTTGGCATTTGGAGAAAGTGCTGCATGCGGTAGCAGGGCACACTTCTAATAAATGGCTGGAACAGTGGATTTGTTCCTCGTAGTAAATTATTCAAAGGTGCAGATGCACCACATTGTGAAGGGTAGTTTGTCCTTCATGAATGGGAATTACGTGTCGTCATTGGCGCTTAAAATGGTTGAAGAAGGAGTGAAAAGAACTTTTAGTCATGTTTAACGGCGGGAGTGATGAGTCAATTTGAGCCAAGAAAAAGTGCTTTTACTTACATGGGTTTCATCAGTACGGCAAGCATTAATGATTTTCAAAAACCACTAATTTGTTGCTCGTCGTTCCTTTCATGTGTCTTATCAAAATGCGCCTCCAATTTTTGAGGGCTTTCTGATTACCTTATTGTCCGACTGATTTGGAAGAGAAATGTCCCCCACATTACAATATTGGCTGAACGAATAAATATATCATTGAGTACCCTTGAAAGATTCACTCGTTGGCCACTCTG
>NW_020170427.1:451974-462557 GCF_000524195.1 Echinococcus granulosus | reverse complement strand
AACGCGTGCTGTAGAAGTGGAATTAGCAAACTCACATCCAACTGGGAAAGAATGGGACTTTGTTATTGTTTGGTAGGTCAACAACTAAAACACTCTTTGAAACTTTCTACATCTATTGCATTTCTGATGCCGAAAGCCCTACGAAGTAGTTTAAGAGCTTCACAGACGGCTGTTCTTCACAATTTTCAAAGTACAGTCCGTAGAAGTCAATTAATCACTCTTCTTCTCTTGGCAGAAGGAATTTACCAAACTAACTTGGACATGGACAGCTGTCAAAGTGAAATGCTGCAGACATCCACCATCAAACGCATTTCTTGCTTCCATTTCATCTAGCCAACTTCCAACTACAAGCGGTCGCTACCGAGCTGAGGCGTATCTCCGTAGACTTTCACATCGCAGTGTTGACGACCAACAACCTACGCTATGGCGTAGAGGCACCACGCGGCTGTTTGGGCGAGTACTGGGCCACGGTTCCCCACCTCTCTCTCCACGCGCACCTTCCCGAACCAGACCTCTTTCCCCTTCGGGTTAATATCGCAATCAGACGGAATCTACGGTGCACTGATGCTGAGCCTGTCACCGTGGAGGATTCTGAAACACCGCTTGATTCTTGCACCATTAACTTCTTAGTGGAGTGGGAGGACGTAAACTCATGATCTCTTGAATATTGCAATATTTTTTAACATTTTTTGATACTTTCGCACGTTGACTCTTTGCTATTCTAGATGAATAATGGGTAATTTGTGTGGATGGATGAACGTGGGTGATTAGATAGTTACTTGGTTAGCTCTTCGTTTTTGTATAGTGGGCGCTTAAGACTCCACCTTTATATTTCAGCTGGGTGGCGTGGCCTTTGGACCATGCCAGCAGCTCCTCAGTCTTCCTGTACTTCGGAAAGGCTCAGGAGCTAAACCACTGTCAACAGCTGGCTTGGATTTGCAAATGAGATTCTGCGCAGAAGGTAGTTGTAAAGCTAATAAGTACTAGTGGGATACATAAGGGGGAAATTGCTAGCATAATTTTATTCCAGGGCTTTTGTATGAAGGAAACTTTCCGCGAAGCAGCTAGCCCTACACTCACATCGGTGAGTGGATCTTTCTATTCTGTTTATCCAACCTTCTGTTTAATAAACAACCTAACTTTGCGAATATGAGAATAGAAGTTCATTAGTTTTACATTATCTGTAGAGATGTCAACGCAATGAAACAATGAGTCAAATTAATAGTAGACTTTTAGGTTTTCGAATAGGTACTTATGCACTGTGTTTTAACGATTCAAAAGTAATGCTAAGTAAAGAAATGAGGCAAAAAACTATTATGGGAGCCACATGTTCAATAATAGGGCATTCATGCAGAGAATCCAATACCGCTTCTAATTAAAAAACTTCGGTTCGCCGTATTATACAAACTATCGAATTTAAAATCCACCTGATTAGTTATTCTTCGAAACTCACATTTCATGCTTTCCAAATCATCTGCTTTGATAAAACTTACAAATACGATTTTATAAACTTCAAGGCCATTGCGCTAACAGCTGCGGAGTACCGCAAGATATAATCGGGTCGCTCGTTGCGTTACCGAACATCAATTATTAACTTACACAACTCACTACGTCATAGGTTACATTGGAAAACCTTTCAGTATCACTGATATGCATGCAAACTTGCATACTGCTCAGTCGCCATGCCAACCAAAAGAAACTAGAGTTCATCACCATTTGTTTACGAATGAAGACGGTGAGAGTCTTTCATTCATGAGAAAAGCTGAAGTACACATATTTTGAATTTTACGATTATTGATGTTAGTATATTGGGTCGTTTCTCGTAACTGGTAGTGCTCACTTCGAAAGAGCCGACATCGTTCGGCAAAAGTTGGAGGCTGCTCGGGTAAGTTGTATAGAAATCTTATTTGGCCTATTCCTAATATTCTAAGACTCGGTTTTATATAAGTTGACTTATGTCCTTATAGACTCATGAATAGGAGTGAACTTGGTGATCTTGTTTACTTTCATTTTCCACTAAGGTTTTTGACGCGTGGGGATTCCTGTTAGGAATTTATTGTATTTCCTTACACTTATCTCGTCAAGTTTTATGTTTCATATACAACCCATTTCGTGCAGTTGTATTCCTTTGGTCATCTCTGGATAACCTTGATTTTTCGCTTAGCTCGTATTCTGGTTTTATAACATGGCAATTTATTCATTGGAATCCCTGGGGGTATTTCCCATTCCAGTTTCATGCACTTATACGAAACGAGGTTTCAGTCTTATTTTTACTTTTTGGTCCCTGAATTCCTCCTCAGGACCCCAACCTTTGGAGTCGGCACTTGATTTCATCTTCCATTCATTTATTTGCTACCTTTAGCGCCAACTTTTGATTTTCTATTAATCTACGAGTTTGTGGCTTTTGATTTTAGGGGTACACCCAGAGTAAGCCCATCTTGTTGGTCATTTCCCTTCACGGAATCAAAGTCTGTGATGACAGTGGGACGGTGGGTGAAATAATGGTTTTAAAACCCTAACAATTTCCACACTTGACTTCTTATTGCAATCATTGAACTAGGTGAATTTGCTTGGTTAACAGTCTAAAATTGTCGGAGATAAGCGAACTTGTTTATACGGCACTTTTTTGCTCAATGCTAACTTTGTTTTTGTGTGCTATGCTCATTCATTTGACATTGCTCCCAGCGCAAACATTCTGCAATATCAGGCGATCATTCTGTTCGTTCTAAGCATCTTCCTTGCCTTCTTTATCCTCTTGCCTCAGCAGAGCGTGCACATGGCCCATGCCCTACGCCGCATCTCCTACGCCACCTGCGATCCTGACTGCTGTCAGTTCGCCTTCCTCGCTAGGGAGCCTAAAGCTCAGCCCCAATGTACAGTACTGCCACGCCTTCGTAACCGAAACCCCCAAAGAAGTAGGTTCTGCCTTCTTTGTTACCACTGCTATACTCTATCAAACGGTAGTTCCACTTGTCTGTTTTGTCATAGGAACGGAGTGCGCATACTTTTTAGCTATGTTCATGCGCACTCATGTACACTTGTGTGCCAATGGATAGGTTCATTGATACCGATGTGAGCGGCTAGCTCTTCATAGTACGAAACTCTTTGCCGAGTTCGAGCATCAGTTTGCCCACTTTTTCAGCATTTTCAGCAATCAATCCTGTTGAAATACAATCTGGTTTATCCTTAGCATGTTCTGCTGAGCTTACCATACATCTAGGCAGTATCTGGATTTTGTGCAACGGTCCTCTCAAAAGCTGAATTATGAATATTCTCAGCTGATCTTCTTATATAATGAATGGCATGATTTTGTGTATTTTCGATGCCTGATCTCAGGTAACTGGAAGGCTTTTGCGGTCTTTATTGTTAGCCATCACCTTTGAAAACAATTAAATCCATAATGGGGACTTTCCCCCTCCATTTCGGTTCCAATTAGACTACAAAGGACTTTGCAGATGCGATCTAAATAAAACTCATTTTTCCACTGAATATTCCGCGATCACCACTGGCAAAATTTTTGGTGTTTGGTTGATAGCAAAGCGCGATCCGCGCATTGGGTTCATTAGGCCAATCCATAGCAGTGGGCCTCATGTTTACTCTGTTTTTATTTTAAAAGCACTGCAATCATTCGAGCCGGCAATTTGTTCCCGATATACGGTACGGGTGCGCCCGCACAATGCCTCTGCGAGGTGCTGAGTCACTTGGAATAAGCTGACTAAGCTCCTACAAAAGATGATGATGAAGAAGTAGGAAAAGGCACCGTATTCCGGACAGCGATGTTTAACCATATCAGTCGCCTGACTTGATTTATAATTACTCTAACCCATATACCACGTTCAGGTCATCTAGCGCGATCGACTATGAATCAGTGTTATGGGTATTGCGGGTGTTAATGATCTGATGGGTACAGTCCTCCATGAAATGAATCACCTTGGTTTCAAAACTAGGTAATAATGGTTCATCTCTCTGCCGCTTGTGTAATTGATTCTTTAGTCAAGATTTTATTCCTCCCCGACATTACCCATAATAGCATTCCATACAAATGAATTGAACCGTATTCCAACTTTCCTACTGTAAAAGTGGGTGAAAAATAGCCACACCTGTTACTGATTCGGTGCACATTTGTGCAGACGGAAGCGCGCCTGAGTTTGTTTGTTTGTTTGAAAAAACCCCAGGAATCGCCTTCCTCTTTAGGCACCATTTAAAATTTCGTTACTTTAGCCACTTCGTGGTGGTCGATCGTTCGGCCCTTCTTGCACCCAAGGCTAGTGTTATTACCACCATTCAGTTGTGGGAGGGGACACAGCTATCATTCACTCACCCATAAAATTTGGGACCAGTTCGCTGCCCCAGTGACGCAAGAGGAGCAACTTGAACATAAAAATGTCCCTACTTTTGGGGCAGGCATTTCCTCCTCTCCCCGCCCTCACTCTCACCGTAGTCAGTTATTTCAATTCGAAGAATTGGAAGAAAGGGCATTTTTCGTGACCCTCCCCCTTCCCCTCACTCCCTGTTTAAGTCATCCCATTTTCCGGTGATTTAATCATCCCGTACTAATCTAGTGCAGTGTATTTCCGCCTCCTGAATCTGTTGAGAAAGTTTATTTTAACTCTGCATGTGTACGTGGTTGTATGTAATGATGGTGTCTGTGCCACATCGCATCCTTGATTATTTTTGGTGTCTTTGTGTACGTAGTACACTCCGATTTACGCATTCCCCATGTTAAAGGGTCCGAGCATCGTCTGAAACAAGCGTGACGTTGGAGAGGGAGGAGGGGACTGCCAAACCTCATTCTCTATATTACCTTTAGGCTTATTGCCTTTATTCGGTACCACCGTTAGACAATCACATTCAATGTCGAATGGATAGTTTGGAAGAAATTTGAGATAGACGGAGGTGGCTACGGCTAGCCTATTTGTCTCCAAAGATTGAATGTTTTTGGAAAAAGGAGGAATTGGCAAGCTTGTGCCCCATTGGCGAAGGTTAATAAATCGCAGCTAGTAACTGTTTCAACTGCCAAAATGTTGAAAGAAGCTTTGTGCAGTTATTTGGTTGACTTATACTTAAACATTCAACTATTTAATTAGTGTAACTTCAACTCTAATCCTTCAATTTTATGCTCGAAACGCAAACTCTCCTCCTTTTCGTGAGAGAAAAAAAGCGAGTGTGTTCTTTCGGCTAAAGATTTAAGCAAAACTGCCGCAAATGACAGTCAAACCTGATCGAAGTGGTGATGGAGAGGGGAGAGAGGAGAGGCTTTTTTATGACCTCAATCTGCTTTGACTAGTCTTTTTTCTCTTTTAAGGCGGAGAATTTGAATAACCTTGTGGGTGAGGCGTTTCGCATCGCGTACGCCCAACAGCGCGCTCTGCTGGAGAGTCGGCGTGCTGTGGCTCAGACACAGACATCGAATCTCCCTACAGAGACTACCACGATCGCTGCCACCTCTCCGCATCATCATCTCCAACACCCCCCTCCGCCTCTGCCGCCACCTCCCGTGGCGAGCAACCCCGTGCTGGAGGCGGACTCGGGAATCGCCACCACAGATGCCGCCTCCTTTCGACAGAAAATCGACATGGTTGGATATCTCGCCGCCGACTCGGGTTTGAGGTGATCCCTCTCTTTTACGCTTATTTTCGGGAGGTGCACTTCGCTCTTCCCAAATCAGTCTTCATATATACTTGCGATCAAGAACAGTCAGATAAAGCATTCATTGACCTTTATCTATTTCTCTTCACCTTATTCCCCACTCCCCTTATTTCACCACCTTTTGATGCAAAATTGACTTGGCTGAATACCTCGCTACCGAACTGGGTCTGAAGTGAAGTCCCTCCTGTGGCTGTGTTGCTCTATTCTTCAATTTTGTCGTGGTTAAAAGTAGTACGAATGGCTTAAAGGCATCTAGAATTAGGATCGGTACTTGATGGTTTTCTTCATTAGTGATCTCCACTTTTACTAAAATCTCTAAAGCTTGATGAAAGGCAGCCACTGGAGACCTGTTTTAGATTCCCTCGGTGTTTTCTTGAGGCTCTCAGAATAGCCGTGGTGGAATTTTTTTACGGTAGGATCAAGAGCATTGTGACTCTTGACCTATTTACTTTTGAAGCAGATCACTTTCCGGTGTAAGTCACTGCCTTACTACACGAAACGGACAAATGTTTTTTTGTGTTTCTGACTGACAGTTTAGACTGACAATTAGGTATTGCAGCGGTGTTTCAACTTCGGCCTTGCTTTACCTTTCAAGCCTTTCAGCTACTTTGATACTTAAACAATGCATACCTATGTTTCATTGCTCGTTAAGTTTTTGACTTAAGCATCAAATTTTGCATTACCCTCTTCAGTTCAACCTCCAATGTAGTTATGATGCAATTTCGTCTCTTTTTCCCAATCTTATCAGGATTCCTGGTAAATTTCTTCCTTTAAAATCTACCACTGCATACTTTTAGAATCAAGGAGGATTTTTGCAATAGGATAGGCGGATTGGGAAAATTTGCATCGCGATGGTGAAAATTTGCGCCTTATCTTGCTATAGAGCTAACCATCTACTAGGAATCGCTTTATGTCCCATTTTTTTCGCCCACAACCACCAGTTAAGGTGGGTGAATGGATAGATTTGGACAATATTTATGTCTCCTTTGCTTTTTCCTCTTACTGATCGATGACTTCTGCCTTTAACGTCATTTATCAAAACTATATTTCACATTGTTTCTTTTCAACAGCGCTTGAAGCGAAAATTATATCCTTTAAAATCGTATTCTGACAGGTGCTAGATGATAATGGGAAGTGATCTTCAACAGTACCTCCTTTTATGCGTATAGTCTCAAACAGTCAGTTATGGTGCAGCAGTATAGAGGCACTTTGATTATTCTCTCCCCACATCCAGCTCTTCGGAATCAGCACCCCGAGGTGTCAAACCGCGCTCCCTCCAAGACACCTCAGATAACGATGATGAAGCTGACGATGCAGACGAGGAGAGAAATGTGAATTGTGGTCAGGGTGTTGGTAGACTGCCCCTTCGTCCCGGTCTTACCTCATCCAACCAGTCGCATTGCTGTCATCCCCTTAAAGATACTGTCACTCCTACGCCCGACAAACGTGGTAAATCACACAAGTAAGTTGTCTTTGACCCCTCTGTGGACTCATTACTTTCATATTTGTGGTGATTTATTCATCACGGCCAATATGATCTTTGGGGTCTTATCGTGTCACTAGGCTCCCGTAGTTGCCTTGTTAATATCGTTAATGGTGTAAATGGTTAGAAGAAAGGTTCAGTAAAGTCCCCTGAAACCTTGCGATATGATAACTTTACCCTTGTGTGATACTGTTTCAAGCCCTAATGTGTAAAACAAGTTTCATAGATTTGTGAGCCTGCTAATCTTGGAATTGTCCATTTCTTTGTTTGTGTAGATATTAAATGAAACTACTAAATATGATTTTGTCCATCAACTCTTCTTAGCCATGACTCTGATCTGAAATTATCGTCATCAAAAATAAACGCGAATGCTTCATCGGCGCTGAGGACTAGTGTTTGTGCATTTATTATTCATTCTTTTCCTTGTCACTGCCCTTAGCATTTAGCTATCTGAATCAAGTGGCATGTGGAATTTTGATTTTATTGTTCACTTTTGAAAGGGAAAACATAGAGTGAACTTACGTACCGGCTCCGCCTCATTGAAACCGAATTTACACATTCGAGGGACATCCAAATAATTGCCGCTCCGGTACACATTAATAGGTCTGATCGACCGCCCAGACTTGGATCTTACCTGCACCGATGAACCGAGACACCGGATTGGAAATTAGTGTTTTTTGTCACGGTTTATGTTTCGGTGCTGGCCGCTAGCTATCATATTTCACACTCGCGCTTTTACCTACATACTAAACTCACTCCTACAAGACGAAAGGAAAAGCGTTTTTTTTACAGGCGCCTGAATTCAACCGTAATTTGTGTGCATTCTCGTTTCCTTTTGTAAACGTATTCTATTACGCTTCGTCGCCTTCGTTAGCTTAGAATCTCTTCCTCCCTCTTCCTTCTTCCTCACTGGTCAACAGCGTAGAAGGCAATGTTTCGTCCTAATGCCTCTTGACATTTGACCGTATTCACTGCGTATTTTTGGTAGACAGATAATCTCTTTCCTTCTGAAAGAAAACTGTTGGAGAGTTCTCAATTTCTTTTCGCAGTGAGCGTAGAGCCCTCTTGGGGGCAGGGGTTTTAACTCAGTCGATTTTGGGGAATAGAGTGACCTTTTTGCGCCTGTCTCGGTGACGAGATTCACTTATTTTGGATTAATCATTCTTCGCTTTGTAGAGCTTTCCATCTCCTTTGGCTGACCTTGTCCAAGTCGGACGTAAACTTGATCACCCTGTGTTATGGGTGATCTCGCCTTTTTAACTCGTCCATTGCTAAACTGATAAATCAATTGCTTCAAACCCAAAAGCGCTTTCGTTAATGTAGTTTAGGCCTCTTTTGGAGGCACTATAGTTGAATCGTAAGTTTACAGGAGGGTCGGTGAACTGTCAGCAGAAGTGGCATGAAGGAAAGCCATGCCACTATGATGGTGACTGAAGCCCACGAAGACTAAAGAGCTCGCGTTCTGTCGGTTCCTATCACATCGGTAATTTAAAATTTGATTTCCCAGGAGATTTCACAATCTCCCTTCCTCATTGTTTCCTTCCCTGAAATTCACTAAGACCGATGGCTTAATAAAGGTAAATGAACGTGCCACAAGCTCACTTGTAGGCTGATGCAAGCTGAAAAGTGCTTTTCACTTGATTTTAGTTTTTATGATTGTTTTTTACTCAAATCGGGCCTATTTTTCTCGAAGCGCAGTGACCTTGCCAAGTTAACCCGTTTTTACCCTAAGTCTCGCTTTGCGTTACACAGGATAGAAGGCGCAATTGAGTTTTATTTCTGTCTCGGTACTTCATTTTTTCAGGTGGAGAGAAAGCTGCCACCTTTCTTCTATCTGAATGTACATGTATTCTACGTTCCAAACAGTTCGCAGGATTCCTACGCAATGTGATTTGCCTAGCTTCTAAAGGTGTTGTTTTGGTTCAGTAGCCATAGATCCTGGTGTAAACAACATCAGTTATGTGGTTAACCGTACTCTTGCCATCATTCCCTAATACAAATTCATTGCTGATTTACATTGTCGGACCCGATCTTGTTTTCCATCGACACAAGAATAGCATCCGGAAGTAGCAGTTCTCACAACTCTTCTTTATAACAGAATCGAGTGTAGACACTGTGCCAATCTGTTGAAGGCCTTTGACCATTTCGTTCTATTTTCTCGGCCATGCCGTAAATAGAACATCCATCCATTTCAGTCAGACCCCAGGAGTGTACACCACAGTTGTTCGACTTCTTCAGACTGCGTAAACACACCCACACACACCCTTAAACTTTCAACTGTTGTCGTGAATAGTACATGCACACATCAGGTCTGTTGGGTGTTGTGTTGTTCCGCATTACCGGAACACCCGCAAACGTAAGCATCGTGACTCATGAACGCGCGCACCCGCGCGCCCACGCACCCACGCACGCACAAGCGAGGGAGCGGGTGACAGTCTGGTCTCCATGCCTCTACTCTTCCCTCCTCTCTTAATCTTCATTGGTCAGCCTACTTTGCTGGCCCACTTTTCTTGAAAATGCACCTCGTTACAAGGCAGATTTGATGTCTATTCCCTCCGCAGAACAGCGATAATTTGGAATCTAAAGCCTGCCACATTTTCACAATTGAAATACTGCGGACCGTTACAGTGCTATCATTACTCATTCATTTGTTTTTTCACGCTTTTGATGCATCAGCTTTTATTGCTACACACATAGTCGTAGAAATAGTAGAGTTCATTGGGGTCGTTGAGTAGGGGTAACATTAGGAGGCAGCATCTAATTTGCCCTTGAGGGGAGGTCTGGAGGTGGAACCAGATTCGCCTATTTCAATGTGTTAAAATCTTGGTGGAATAAAACTCAATTTTCCAGTGGCAACTTCATATCATTTACCTTCTTCTGTCAAGTTTTGGCACTGGTATCGATTCATCAAGTTCCAATTTTTTTATTCACTTACCGCTGCCACTAGGGTAGCATCTCGAGTCATCCCTGAAGGCGCTCTAAGGCATGCCGGTATGGAGGAGGGCTTATTCTTGAAGAACTGGGCTGCTACAGGCGCGGAAGGGCGCCATGACACGGAGAAGAAAACCAAAGTTGGGATGTTATAATCGGTAACGGGACTCTGGTGGTATCACCGTGTACCTTACTCATCAAGGCAACTACCCACACCAGAAGCACGATGTCCTTTTTCGTCAGACAGGTATGAGTCAGCTGGGACAGTGACATGTTTTAGTCACAAACGCCAGTTCGAACACAAGCTGTGCTCAGCCCTCAGTGGTACGATTTTTGATTGACCGGGCATGGGTAAATGGTGTTAGTGCCAGTTTTCCGATCTGGAGCGTTTTAGGGCCTAGCATGCTCATTCACATGCTTGGGGCATTCATAAATGAAGTTGGCTTATTGAAGTAGGCATTTGAAGGGAAGGTGGCCTAGAAGTTAGCGAATTAGAGATAACCTGTGCAAATTTATCACT
>NW_020170427.1:436524-451874 GCF_000524195.1 Echinococcus granulosus | reverse complement strand
ATCACTTACTGCCTGGAGAGTTAGAGGCTTAGGTGGAGGATGAATTGGGGGAGACTGGTAACATTATTCATTCACGGTCACTCAATGTCACTTCAATTTATGCCTTCATTCGCACTGCAGACAACTGCGCAGCACTAATCCTAATCCCCAATGCAGGAGCGAACCTCGTGACTCTCCGACACTCGCCTCAGTCGCTGTAGTCGACGTGGTAGACGCCTCCATCTACCCCGATGACCTTGAGGCCATGGGGATAGGGGAAGAGGAAGAGGGGGATGCGGGGTTTGTGCAGCAGCCTCCTAGCGCTCCTCACCCCACCCCTCTCCCAGTGTTGGCATCACCACATCCTCGCACCACTGAAGATATTGATGAAGTTGAATTGGCCAACTCGTTGGCTGCTATTCCTGGACCTGTTAGACGCCGCAGACCTACACCCTTCAGGTGCTTTTTTTGTTATTTAGTCATGAATTATATTCCTTTTCTCTAAGAGGAGACCGAAGTAGCCGTTTAGTAGTCTGGTACTGGTTTCATTAAATCCTGCTACTACTACTGTGATTTGAGCAGTAGTATCGTAGATGGTAGAGACTTAGAAATAAAAATCCTTGTTCCTTCCTCTACTCTCTTTACCACATATTGTACCGAATACTGGGGTTTTCCAGACCACTGGAAGACTTATGGTAGATACACGAAAGCCCCTAGAGGAGCTATTGGTGCCGGTTTAGTGGTCGAATGGCGGTCTCACTAATTTAACACAGTAGTTTGAGATCTCTGATAAGGCGACGATTACAGAGATCAGATTCTGATACTGCCAATTGGATCAGTTAATGAAATATTTATGAGCTAAGCAGTGGAAGCAGATGAATGAACTTGAATTGACCTTCGAACAACTGCAGGACATACTATGCAGGAACCGTGTATAGACATGGAACCCCTTCTAGCAAGCTGTAAAAAACACTCGATTCCCTCTCAATAAGCCCTGGCAAACGTTTTATTTCACGACCTCATTAATTAGACTATTGGACTATGATTATTCCCTTCATGCCTAGCCATTCAAGATATGATAAAGTCAACTTTAGGGTTGAAGTTCTTCATTTCTTACTGACTCAACTTCATTGATTTCAGCCCATTTCAAAACAGTCTCCCTTTTGCATCTCATTATGCTATGGTGGGTGCCCTTTCGCGCCTCCTGCAGTTAGCTTATCTGTGGAAAGTTTTCAGGTTCTTGAGGTACCATAAGCCACCCCGGATGTCTAGGCAGTAACTTCTTTAACGTGTAATGTCTCAATGTAAACCCAGATTCCGCTTTTATTTTAACTAGTGAAACAATTTGTCAAAGTGAATTTCGATTTTACGCTAACTTGGCTAAAATAGAAGTGAATAAACGCGTTGAAGATGTCTTTTAGAGGAAAGCACGAAAAATTTCCTCTTACAAGGTGCCACATGCCAACTTAATCAACAGGCAAAGCCTTTTCGAAGTGTTTATTATGCCCCTTCAGGGCTAAGGTGAAGTTTTTGGTGCTTAGTGCTCGGAGGAGTCAAAAATTTCACATATTAGGCCCTCCTGGTGAAGGTTTTCCGCTGAGTAATAGTATATAGGGACTGATTCGATCGCGTAAAAGTTGCAGCCAACTCTTCGAGAACACTTTAAGACATAAGATTAGTTCGTTACCTTCGAATGCAGTGTGACATTTCGTTTCAAGTACAAATCCACCTTTCGATAATTTACAAAAAATACTCTGTCGATTAGGCGACTTAAAATGGAGCCTACGACCTCCGAACTGCAGCTAAAAGCGTTCATCTTTGACATTGGCAATACCGCCCCTACTGTAGCCCCTCAGCCTCCTCGGTGAACGCCTACGACCAGGCCTCTGAGAGTCTGCACAGTCCTCCCTGTCCGGATCCACGGAGACGCCGGACAGCTACTGACGCTGCATCCGCCTCAGGCAGTTGCAGCAGCGGTGGTGGTGGCGGTGTGGACAGCCTCAAGACCTCCGCCGCGCACCACGTCGGCCAGCCCGTCTCCGCCCCGTGGTACCAGCCCCACATACCTCGCGAGTTGGCCTTAGATATGCTCTCCCGACAACCAGTAAGTTCAAGTTATCTTGTATTTGAGTGGAATTGCTAATTTTGCCCAGCTGGTAGCGATCAGAACTAGCCTTGCTTGTTGGTGGGTTACAATCGCTCATTGACTCCTGTCGCAAACGTCCTTGTTGCATTTTGCTAATATGATTTGGTGAAACATGTCAACGAAACTAGTTGCGGAACTTCTGTCTGTGAAAATAGAACAAACGTTTAAATAGTGAGCTTTGGCATGGTAGTGTGTTGAGTTTCTTTCTTGTCAGAAACAACCCTGATGTAAAAGCAGCGGCAAAACAGGGGGAATTCTTCTGGGGATAAGGTTTTTGACTCATCTTGTGTTACTGTTGGAAAAGTGATTAACGGTACTACTCTTTAACCACCATAACATTGGACATTACGTATCGGGATAATTTGGACCTAATTTTTGTACTCCTTCTGGAGCTAGGCACTGTGATGTACGTTTTAGAATGCCTCAGGGAGTTCTACAGTTCATTTGTGCCCTATGAATAAATGTAAACAACTTGAGCTTTCAACAGTCTCTTTTATAGGAATGGGAATATGTCACTTTACCCTGATCAGTTTTGCAGCGCCCCGAGACTTCTCTGAAGACGAAAGGCCATAATACCTGGGCAGATTGTGTATTGTCGACGTACAGAAGGGCCTAAAGGCTGCTGGAATGGCCCAGAGACCAGACTGCTCGGCATGGGTACAATGGCGAGCCCCCTAAGTGACTCGTTACCAAAATGAAATTTAAACAAATAATTAACGTATTACAGTTTGCCCACCAATTTTACTTGCCGCAGCTCGTAAATCTTACCTCCTACTTATGAGACACTTGAGCGAACTCTACCTATAAGGTCTCCTGGTAAGCCAAGCACATGATAAACTCGTCCGCACATGTAATGATATGCTCTCGACTCTAGCTATTACGGAATTCACCTCATAAATCGCAGGATTTTAGCCCTTACAGAAAGTATTCCCTATCTCTAGCAGAAACCCACATCATTGATGTTACCCTCCAAAAGGAGAAGCTAGTCCGTTGAGTGCAAGTGGGAATGGGGCACAGTCGCGGAGCGGATTCAGGACCGTAAAATGTGGCCATAAATTCCGTGAAATTATTGCACGTTGCAGTGTGAGCTAACTCACTGCCATCATAATTGCTTGCTGCCAAGATTAATAAGGCACTCCATTTCTTGCTTCACATCTTCGTGCATTTTGAGTTTTACAGGGACAGTGATCTCACATCAAATGCACCTGAACCATTAAAATTTTCCATGCTGTATCCGACATTTATTCCTATGATGCGCATGGTCCTAGATTTCTGTATTCAAAAATCTCATTAAATAGACTTTAAACCGACACTTATATGTTATAATCCATTGGGAATAAGTCAGTTTAAGCATTGAGTTGGTTTTCAAATACCATTATCGCTACCTGTTTCACTTCGCATCAAAGGCGTTGCGCCCCAAGACTATTTTGAAGACGAAAGATGACAATGTTGGGGTGGAATGTATATCATCGACATAGGGATGGACCGGGGAGCTGCTGGCATGGCCCGGAGGCCATTCCACCCGGCGGAAGTAAAATGGCTGCACTCTTTATTGTCTGCGTAACCAAAACCAATATTAAAAGAAAAATCGTAGTATTACATAGTCTCTCTCCTCGTTTGAACTTCGTCACAACGTAGACGGTGCTGTTAGACAATTACCTACGAGCCAATCGCGCCAATCATCGAATACGCCTGCTACCGAGGAGATATCTGACTGAAGCGCCACTGATCCCTCATGGCGATTCTCCTGGGGCTGTAGTTTCGTCCTGTTTGAGAACTGTACTGGGGAAGGGGGAATGTGCTAGCCATCTCGTGTGTCCATCACTAATTGTAAGAATCCTGACCTAAAAACGGGCTAATTTAGTAAAAAACGGTGTTTGAAAGAGTATCGTAGGAATAAGGTTTCACGCTACTCAACCACATACGTATTTTGATACTCTCCAGCCAGTAGGGAGGTGGAAGAGGTATCGCGCGTTCTAATTGACATCTTTACACAAGTACTGCAAAGATCTCCGTAACGCACTTTTCCGGATGTCTCACGGTCACGGTAAATGTTGCATCAGTTAATAGCATTCCTACAGATCCTGGGACTGGGCAATTGGCGATGTAGACGTCATTTTCAACCCTTCTGCTAGGGGTCCTCATGGATTCTTCTCTCCACGCCATAACCCGTTCTTCCGTATGCATGAATTGGGGTAGCCTTCCTTTGCGATCAAGTTCGCTTTTCGCTGCCACCACTGTAGCGCATTGAGACTTCCCTGAAGCCAAAAGAAGGCATAGTACTGGGGTATAACGTGTATTATCGACGTACAGAGTGACAAAGTTTCCAAATTCTAATTACCAAGGCTTGATAATTATTGTTTTTCAACTGGGTGTGGCTTATGGAAGTTTTTCAGCGCTTTTTCAGAATTAATTTAGTGTTGAGCGTATCCTTATCAAACCTAATCTACCGTTATTTGGGGCATGAGGTGAGAGACATGCTGGAAGCCTCTGTGAAATCTCTAGAACTAAAGACATTTTTTAATATTTTACCTACGGATGGTATCTGGTGCTATAACGTTAGACGTATATTCAACATCTTGGCAGCCGTAGCTAATCTTTCATCCAAGTCTCCATCTCTGGAGGTCTATGTATTTTCGGGATGTTTTTC
This sequence comes from Echinococcus granulosus, assembly GCF_000524195.1. Taxonomy (NCBI): domain Eukaryota; kingdom Metazoa; phylum Platyhelminthes; class Cestoda; order Cyclophyllidea; family Taeniidae; genus Echinococcus; species Echinococcus granulosus. The sequence goes on along the minus strand of NW_020170427.1, from coordinate 447,099 downwards.
AACTAGCTGATATTTAACTTTTTGGGTGTGCGGGTGTGGTACTACAGTGACTCACAACCGAATTCCCCTTTCGCTCCCTTCTCCCTCCCCTTGGGAACATTTCTCATTTTTGCCTCATCCACTACCCTACTCTGCCTCGCCTTCTCTTGCGCATGAGTAAAATTCTTCTCTGGCTATGGCTGTTGCGCGTTGCTACTACACTTCATTTCCTCTTTTCCTACTGCTCTACCTTGAGAGTCATGATTCGTGAATCAGGAAGGATAGTTGGTAATCCTGTCGCCAGAGCGAAATCAAATGAATGCTGCGTGGTCTAACTGTTGGCCCGTCCATCAGGTGACCAAAAAATGTCCTGTATTTGGTATGACTTCTTGAAACTTGTGGGGACTTGTAAAATGCACGGAATTTTTTAAAACGTAAGCAAATCTGCAGCAGTCTGCTGTCTTTTCTACTTCTTGCCTCTTATCTTAAATCCACCCTCATATTACTCAAATGTTTAGACCTACTGCATGTGGTCCCAGCTTGTCTACTATGCGAACTGCAGGAAGGGGAAGGATACTTCCTACCCCTTCGGTTTCTCCCGTGTTCACCTCTTTATTTATCCTAATGATGGTCACCTTTTGCTGTCATTGGGTGGACGTTCGCATAATTACATGCGAAATAGAAGGAAGCTGTGAAATAAAAATGGGACAGAAACGACGGTGGCCAGGACTATATTGTTTGCCTCCAGTGATGAAAGATTTCATAAAATTGGAATTCGCAGCTAGTTTGTACCTCATTGAGAAGGGCGAATGGATTGCTATTGGGATTGCTTCAACGAATCATGTACTTGAAGAAACTTTCTGCGGTTATTTCATTTTTATCAGGAAAGCTCCTCGAACTTATTTGCTCACTATACATTTATTTGTGAGGTTGAGGTTTACCTAGGTACGAGTTGGAATTTTCTTTCCGGGAATTTCGTTTCATAAGCAATTTTATGGCGTACAACTTTTAAAGCAGTTATTTGTGGAAAGCAGTTTTTAAACACCAGTGAGTCTTATGTAGTGCCCCGAGACCTCCCTGAGGGCGAACAAAGACATAATGCTTAGCCATAATTTTCATACAACTGAGAAGGTGTCAAACTACAACATCGCTGATCCCTCCTGGCCATTCCACTGGATCTGGAGTTTTGCCCTCTACGGAAACTGGATTCTTGGACTGGGGAATGTGCCGACCATCACGAGTGTCCACAGCTAGTCGCAGGAACACTGAACAAAAAGCGAATTCATATAACAAAGGACGGAGTTGAAAATAGTTTCATGGGGATAGGGTTTCGCGCCTATCTCTCATCGCTACCTTGTTTTTACTTCGGAGCTGTCCATTCATATCTATTTGGTTTTCATCTATCCAGCCGGTGAAGTGGTGGATGTGGTATCGCGTGTTTACTTTATGAACACCCTCATGCAGGTACCTTAGACAGCTCCGTAACAGACTTTTCCGGCTAGTTCACGGTTAGTGTCGCTGTCCTCGTTGTCAATAATATTCTTGCAAAACACGGAACTGTAATAGCTGCCGAAGGTGAACGTCATTTTCAGATCTTCCGCTAGAAGTTGTCACTGATTTTCCCATCCACAGCTTATGCACTTTTTCGCCTCACCAAGTTCCAACATTTGGTAGTAGAAATCAGAATGCATGTCCTTTAAGATTGAGTTTGCCCTCCACTGCTACTGGCATAACACCCGAAGACTTCTCTGAAGACGGGATACGGCATAATACCTGGATAAAATGCGATTTGGTGACGTACAGAAGGGCTGGGTTTACTAGCATGGCCCAAAGGGCAGCCCACTCGAGGAAGGTACAATAGCGGAGCCCCCGACTAACCCGTTACCAAAACTGAGGGTTAAACAAGTAACGTATTACACTTGATTTCAAGATGAACGTCCTCGTTACCTTTTTGATATTTTGGAGTTTTGCTAGTACTTTGAGATTAGTTTTTAGGGAGAATAAATTGTCATTTTACATTTAATCCTCTTTGAGTAACTATAAGTAAGCTTGGGCGATGAATGGATGGACGAATGCTCTCTTCTTGCATCAAATAAATCTAAAACCTAACCATTTATTTTCCATTCACACTATTTTTATACAGTAGGTAATGGTGGCTTACTTCGTCTGATTATACGAACATGAAAATAATGGACTAATATCCGTTAAAGCTACAGGGTATGGAATATATGATCGCAAGGCCACTTGTTGCTTTTAGCCGGGCAGTTTTGTGGTTCGCGATAGCGGCACCCACTCGAACTGCTACGCGCTTTCGGTGCGTGTCGGCGAAAACGAAGGAGAAGCTGCCCATTCGCACTCTGCCGCCGCAGCTGAGCGCTGCCTCTCCGCTGGTATGGCGCCGCGCACCGCCCTCGCCGGTGGTGCTAGCGGTGGTGGTGGGGCGATAAGTCATTACCTGATCCAGCGCACCGCTACCGGTGTTCGTCTGAAGGGGCTGGAGAAAGAATGGCCCTCTCTGGCTTGCCTCATTCTCCACCTCACTGTTATGCCCGAGATGCTGCCCTGTCCTCTCCTCGACGCGCCCCAATCCTCCTCCAATCCTTCTGCTTTCCTTCGTGAGGGTGGTGCCTCCGTGCACCCTGCACACTTCGAACAGGCGCCTGACGCCTGCGCTTTTCGTCCCATCTCTGCGTGTGGCGGAGATCCGGGTCCGCTCACTCCACCACCGCAAGCGCCGCCACCACAACCCCACTCGGAATACCAGCAATTGTCGGAGTTCTCCTCCCTCCTAGCCGACCTCAACATGCCTGAGGAGAGGCGCAGACATCGACGACACCCACCACCACCTCCTCCGGCACGAATTCGGTGAATGGTAGCTTTGCTCTATGCAGACTCCATGCGACCTCCTTTTCCGCGTCGTACGCATGACAATCTCACATGCAACTGCACCATGTGAAGGAAGCAATTTGGTCTACTTGATTTACTCTCCTTTTATTTTGCCACTCGTCAGCCACTATCAATATCTGCTTCGTCATGCTTTCTTTTTATTCACAGCGGACTAGTCAGGCTTGTTTCGCGTGTGTAAGTTTACGTGTGTGTGCGCTCTTTCCTGCAAATATAATCAGCCAAAGTTACCTTTTTTCTCCAGTCTGCGAATACCTTCTAGAGATAGGTAATTAAGTTTAGTGAATACAAGGGATTGTAAATTCCTGTTTGATTTATCTAAGCATGTGTTGTTTCTACAAGCCTCGATTAAAGCATATTTGAATTTGGTTATTTTTTCTTGAATGCGGTCCGAACAATCCCATCGAAGATGCAGATCATCTGCAAAAATAAGATCCGTTAGTTTCTTTTTTATGCATTTGTGCCCGGGTCCATTCAATTCTAAGTTGTTTGCAGCGAGTATGAGCGTCGGTCGTATCTTCGATTGTAGGGACATTTTTTGATGCTTGGAAGTGTTCTAGGAGGCTTTCGCTGTAAGGTTCTTCACGACTATGGTACCTGTAACCCTGAGGAGAGTTCCAGTAAAACCGAGAATGGGATTTACAAGGATGTATGAAATGGGGTGCTACCGCGGCAAGTGTGTCCTGTTGCCACTTTTAGTAGCCGGTGCACATGTCGTGTTTTGGTCCAGACACCGTTAATTAAAATGGCGGGAACCAGGCTTGATGCGTGCATGCATCCAATGTTGTGCGGTGATGAGCGGAGCCTTTTGTGTCAGCCTAAACTCACAACCTCGTGGATATATTATAGTGCAGAAGAATTTAGGCGCTGTAAGGCGCTTGAAACGCAAACATTGCGAAGATGGTCTACTAGTAACCACGAGGGTTCTCGGTTTGCTGCTGTCATTCATTTTTAGTATTTAGGTTGTAAAATGTCTGATTGACACGAAACCGGTCGTAAAATTGGGCAAGAGGTTATGTTCCATGCAAGAAACGGTGAATACAGTTTCGCATTAAACTGTGAGGTTCCAGAAGTTGGCGCACACAGGACATTGATGGTGTTTCCTGCTTTTTGCCAGTATTATAAACTCTGGATGGTTAATAATCTGAAGAAACGTTTTGACAAGGAGGGCTACGACTTTATGGAATGGACCATGAAATACGGTGAAACTTGGGCTTGGAGGTCATTGTTTCGGCAGGCTGTCCTAGAATGGTTCGGTCTTGCAATCTTGGATCAGATCAAGTCCCGGTTTTGATTTGGTCTCCCTTATTTCCCATATGCTATCTCTAAATATTAGAGCCCATATTTATAGCATACAATATCTTGTCAAGAGGAAAAATGGCTCTTCAGATAGAAGAGTTTCTCTGTTGCAGTATTTGTGCATAACCTGAATCCACACAAGTTATTGGTGCAGACATCTTGACTGGCGCTCGGGGCTCCATAACACGGCCAGACTACAAATAGGCGGATTCTGAGACACATGGAATGATGCCCTTTCTACCTGACGATTGGGACGTCAAAATTGAGATACTTGTGCGGTCAAAAACTGAAGAATTTTCTGGACATTTCCTATTTATACCTTTTATAAAATATCTGTGACAACTCCTAAATAAGTTAAGTCATTCCTTTAATCTTTTGACATTATCATTGAACATTTGTTCCGTACAATTACGTAGTTTGACATTTCTATTTAGTACAGAATTGGAATATCTCATCGGAAAATATGTCCCCATGTTTTCGTTTCGTGGGCATGCAAGCTTCCGCGATTGTACTTCTGTTGTGCGGCATGGCCGTCGGACCATGCCAGTGACCCCCAGCCCTTCCGTTCGTTGGCGATGCATATTCTGCCCAACTATTACGCCTTCTTTCAACTTCAGGGAAGATTCAGGGGGACTAAGCCTGTTGCACTTTATCCCTTTTTCTCATTTCTGGAATTCGTTACTTAAATTAGCCGATGAGTTACTCTTTGAAATAAAATTTGCGGAGTAGAATTGTTCCTTGATAAAAAGTGAAGCTATGAAACAGCAAAGCACTTTTAAGCACTAGCGAAATTGAGGGCGGACTGAAAATTTGAAATGAAGGAGGTAATTGCCTTTTTTTAATTGAAGATCTAACTGGCTCGCCTTTTGAATCGGTTAAAAGTTACTTTAATTAAATGTGTGTACCTCCCTGAGTCTTTACCGAAGACTAAGGGAGGCTGAAAATGTGCTGCCGACGCAGAGAAGTGCTAGAAGCGGAGGTACAATCTGCGGAGACCTAAATGCCTGCAAATTAAAAATCGTCCCCGCTGCTCCCCTTGGTAGATCGCCCACATTGGTCATTACAACGCAGTCGATTCTTTACAGAAAAACCCATGAAACAACCATCCCAGTCATCGGATTCGCCTGCTCCTGAGAAAATTATTGGCCTCAGCATCACCTATCCCTCCTGGCAATCCAATTGTACTTGGAGTTTCATCTTGTTTGAGAACTGCTTTGGGGAATGGAAATGTGCAGGTCATCACGTTTATTCATCGCTAGTCGTAAGAACACTGGCCTAGAAGCGATAATGGTTCCGTGGGGGTGGGGTTTGGTGTCTGTTCCTTCCTTCTACGTTATTCTCACTACTGTGCTACCCAGCTACATCTATCTATTCAGCTAGTAGATATGTGCAGGAGGTATCGCTCTTCACTTAATTATCATCATCACACGGGCACCGTTGACAACTCCGTGGCGAATTTTTACAGATGGTTCACGGTCACGGCTAATGTCGCTTTAGTTGTTAAAAACATTCCTGCAGAACACGGGACTTTGTTAGTTGCCGAAGATGGCCGCTACTTTCCATTCTTCTGTTAGGAATCTTTACAAATGTTCCCGTCCCTAACATGTCTTTCTTCCGCCATGTTAAGATTTACCGTTCAATGGTAGAAATCGGGGTAATCGTCCTTTGTGTTTGAGTCTGCTTTCCACTGCAGCCAACGTAGCGCCTTGAGACTCCCTTGAAGCCAAAAGCAGACATAACACTAGGACAGAATGTGTATTATTGACAAACAGATGGACAGTAGCTACCGACATGGAACAGCGGCCACGACGACGGGCAGAAGTACAATGGCCGTGCCCTTCAGTGCCCTCCTGGCCAAAACAAAAAGTTAAACTAACGATCAAATTGTAACACTATGTCTTTCTAATAAAAGCTGTCCTTTAAAGTGATGTAGTCAAAAATGCTTGTACGGTTTTGTGATTGTCTAGGTTGCAACTTGGCTTGTGGATTGCATGCGGTTGTGGATACGCATACATACATCGGTCCACTAATATGGTACTCGCTACCGTGTTTTCTGCTACCTTTCTCTTATTTTAAACTCAGAGGATATATTTCCTACTTTTCCATTTTGTGAATTCGCTTTGATCTGATTGCAAAGGCTCCGGATCTATCTTCTCATACAATTCTCTGTTTCGCATTTGGAGAAGGTGGTGCACGCGGTAGCAGAACGCACTGCTTACACCAGGTTGAAATAATGGTTTTAATTTTGATGATGAATCACTCCAAGATGCTAATGCATCATATGGAGGAAGGTATTCTATATGTGTCACCACTAACACTTTAAAGAGGTTGCAGGCAAGGCTGTCAAAAAATCGTTTTGTCCGGTTTAACGTTGTTGGTGATGAACCACTTCGTTTGCAATTACATCATTTGGGAAGGGAAAGCGATGCAAAATGAATAGATTTCACCCACGTGAAATGTATTAAAAGGTGCTAGATAATAATAAAAAAAACCAACATTTCTTGATTTTCCACTCCTTCTACTTGCCCTATAAATTCGCAATATTCACTTGCGCTTGTTTGCTGACTAGCTGAATGGGGAGGAGGAATATCTTCTCTGTTGTGACATTGGTTAAGTAAACATTAGCCCCGGATGGTCCCTTTGCTATCCACTCGATTCACACTAGAATTCTAAGGCATGCATCGCTTCATCAGCTCCCTGAAGCTTTTGTACGCCTGGTGTGTGGTAAACAACAGACGAGAACGTTCCCTGGTTAGAGGCCAAAAGACAATTGCGGTTTATTATTTCCACTTGAAGAAAGATTTATCTAGAAATTGCCAGGACCCATCATTATGTTGGAAGAAGTCCTTACTTCTGTTCTCAGAAGGCAGGACAAGGCTCTATACTTTAGATAGTGGAGGAAATTGGCCATGAGAAGGCCTTATGTCACAACTTATAACGAGTCGGAGAGAGACGCTGCCTAAGTCTTCGCCTCTCCCGCCTCCTTTTTAACCTCCTTATCCTCCTTATTCCCTTCAAAGTTATGTATTTGATTATGTCCACTTTCGTTTAATATTATGGAAACAATCACATAATAGCATGCTAGATAGAAAAAAAGTAGTTCGGAAATAAAGTGAGACAGAACAAGGAATGGCTAGAGTTAGGTTCTTCATGGGCTCCAAAGACAAAACTGAATAAGAATAGAGCTCACAGCTGGCTTGTCCCATTGGGAGAGGTTAATGGATTGTAGGTAGTGACTGCTCTAACGAATAAAGTATACTAGGCAATTTTTAAAATTATTTTATTTTATGAAAAGCTGACGAACTTTTTAGCTTGCCTTATACTCTGAATTATCTTTCTGTTTAAGCGCTACTTCTAAGTAACTTTAGCAAGCCGTCAATTTCAGCCATAATCCTAAAAATCTAAACATCTTTTAAAAAAGCATAGAATAACACTTTTTGAAAGGAAAAAAGGGGACTTGGAGTAATGTGAACTGAGTGAACTACGATTATCTGGTAGGTCTAGAGATTTGGTCTTACCATAGCCAATACCACAGAAATTAGCCTTCATCTTTTATTCCCCTTGAAAGCCTTTTAATCTCCTGAATTTACCTCACTAAGCGTCATTGGCGAGCGGGGTTATTTATTCATCTAGAATGTTGAAAATATGCCATCCGGTAGGGTTTGCCCACAATTGATGTTCTACTTAGTTTTAATAAGTAGCATTAAACTTGTGCGACAGAAATAAGGGCTCAGCTTACATCTCGACTCTCGTTCAGCGTCGCCTAAAATAAAGTTGCTAGCACCTCTCCATTGTCTGTAAAATTTCATCCAACTTCTACAATGACGTTATGAATTGATGAGTACAAGGGAGAGCATTTTTCACCTCCCTTCCTTCCTCAAAGGCTGTTATCCCCCTCCCCTTCCTGCAAGTACATACGTGTCAAGACACACGTGCAGAAGCTTAAGCATGCTCACACTCATAAACATCCACATCCATACTGTCCTTATTCGAGCCCGACAGGTGCCCCAAGCTGGCCTCTGTACGGAGGAGGAGTTGACACCACTGTGAAGAGGACAGGCATAATTAATCAGATATTATGTCTTCACCGTATGTAACGATTGCCACGTAAGGAATAGACTCTAAATACTGACCAACTTGGCCATTTAAAAGCACTCCTTTGATAATTTGGGGAACCGCTGGTTAAGGGTGTCCGCACGACTACAATGGTCTCCGCTAAGGGGGAACTCATATGACAAAATGCAGCTATCTTATCCCAGAAGCCTAGAAGAGAACGTGCTATAAATAACTGCATCGAAGATGTAGAAATGCACGAACAAGAATGTGTGGTATTTTGTTGAGCGAATCGACAGCTCAAGCAGAGGCACCATTAGGCACTGCCATCGGGATGTTTTTTAGACGCTCCCAAAAAGGTATGTGCCCTTGCAGTGGCCAGTTAATTTAAGGCAGAAGGACCAGGCCACTTAAAATAATGCATTTCCTTCGCCTCCGCCCCTCATCTCATCATACACATAAACTTGAAATGGCTCCGCTAGCTGAATGCGTACATATAAGTGAGTTTGGGAGTTTCGATTAAGACACATTAGTAGAAGCATGTTTACCAAGGAGCTGCAAGAGAGAGGTGTGACCACACTCTTCTTACCTACTTCTTATCCTCTTAGTCCTCTTCTTCCCCTTTATGCTACCTGCCCTCCCCTCCCATCCCCACTAGACCATTTCACAGTTAATGGATGGTAAATGTAGCTAAAGTGGTTGTACGTCCGCATTCGCCACCCAAAAAAAAGTAATTGAATTTGCATTTGAGCCGGAGCTATACTTGTCTTGAGACATACGATTTGATTCCCAAAAACAGCGCAGCTTCTTTAAGTATCGCGGATACTATCAGATCGCTGATGGAATGGGTGCAACATCTCCCACTCAGATGGCTTAAAAACGTTCAAGTTCGCCGATGGGCAGGACAGGAGGTTCAAAAGTCCGTGCAGGTTATAGGGACTTGCGGTATCCATCCTGCTGCTTATAAGGGCATGCGCTTCATCACTCGTACGGCGGTCTCTACCAAGTGTGCTCTATCTGACTTTCCTTTTTTCCAAACCCACCCTCACATCATCAAATGCAGGTTGAAAATTTGTAGATGTAACTTGAGCTCATCTGCTTCTCCAATTGGAACTCAGGAATTCTGATTATGTGTCACCTAAAGACGCTGCATGTCGAGGGAGACTCCCCACCCTTTGTAATAAAGAGGAGCGGATTAAGGTGTCAAGAAAAACCTCCAATCATGTTTGCCGTCGTAGGCGATAGCACAGTTCGTTTGTAATTGCATCAACTTTGAAGGAAAAATTGGAATCCACTGAGAGATTGAGCGTCACACCCATTGCTGGACGACAGTATATTTGGCAAACTACTTATTAGAATTCAGCGACGATTCCTAAGAGTGTCAACAATAAAGTGTGGCTCAAATAATAGTCAAATATTCTACATAAGTTTGTCTTTGGGCAAGAAATATCAAAGTTGATAAGAATTACACTCCAACCAAAGTAGCGTCTAGCTATCTGCATTTTGATGTCTAAATTGTTCATGTTAATGCGGAAATTTACTCAATCGATGTGAATTTCCCCCTTGACACCACCATGGAACAAACTGAGTGGATGGGGTGTGGAAATTGAATGATCGCCAAAATAGATATACTGATGTAGTGGCTTTGTTTTATTGTTGCTCACTAGTCCTTTTGGAGACCTTATCGGTCTACCACAACAGACGATCACACTTGTTGTGGAGCTTGTGGTGGCCCAATTCTGCTCCAACTGACAGAAGACATTTGAATGTAATGAGACAGCAGCTTTTTACTTAGTGCTTACACCAGCAGTGCAGTTGAAAATAAATTAGCCAGAGTAGATGACTTCTTCAAGGCTCTCACTAGGCCGTAAATCAACCATCACATCATCTATGTCGCGGTAGTAGACCAATATATTTACTCCCGTCCATAATTTCCCGCTACTTTATTTCCTTTAATGATTTTTAGAGCACTGAATTATCATCTATCATTTGTAAGACTAAAGATTTGGGTACAAGATGCTACCTGACGAGGGCTTTAGCTGAAACAATGCACATTTTAGCCTCAGCCACTGCGATAGAACCAGCTCCTTATCGCATATGGACTGGTGAATGATTTATGCTTGGGAGAAAAGTGTGTTCAACTTTGGAAGCACATAGCCACCTACCCACTCACCACCCATCTACACATCCAGATTTATACCGCGATATCTTCACTTCGTGTGCGTGTGTTTGCATAAAAAATGCACCCACCGAACTGCTGCCCACTCATCGCCCCTAATCCCCACCCCTCATCTCTTCATTCTTTTCATTCTCCTTCCTAAGTCCCCTTTATCACCTGTC
>NW_020170427.1:412082-436424 GCF_000524195.1 Echinococcus granulosus | reverse complement strand
CCGTTCAATGATTATTTATTCATTAAGCAAACCCGCAACCACCTCAAGAAGGCTTTGATGTGGTGTTGTCACGTTTTCGAAGGAAGGGGACAAGCGAGACCGGTGGGTACTGGCTTCGCAGCATTATTTTTGCAGTGAAAATTAGTATATACTTTTCATAACTAACCTGATCGCCTATGCCAGCAGAGGCGTAGTTATGCCGGAGAGCACATATTTTACAAGGGTGTCAGGATATGTTCTGAGGCTATTCTTTAAAGCAAGTTTGGTTTCTGGAAGTCTCAGGCAGAAAGCCCTTTAGCCAAATGTTATATATAACGTAAAACCCGTAAAATAGGATAAAATTGACTGCTTTTGTAATCAGATAAAAGGTAGAAATTAATCCCTAAAATTTTTGGGTGATATTAGCACATGCTTTGAGGAACTTCGAGTTATGCGAGTAGCCTCCAACCCTTCTCTTTGTCGGCAAGATCTTTTTACCCTAGGTTTATGACTTCTTTAGTCTCCGCGGTAGTCTTGGGACACGGCAGAAAGCAAAACCGATCCTAAAGGTTAATATCCTGATTTCTATGGTTGCGTGCTAAACCTTGATGTGACCAAAAAGGGCATATGCTCCAGGCTGGAGAATCTTTGACAACTGCTAACCAAAGGGTTGAAAATGACACCAGCTTATGACAATTACCCAGTCCCGTAATCTGCAGGAAAGCTATTACCAAACGAAGTGACACCAGCCATGAACTGGCCAAAAAGTCCGTTATTTAGCTCTCCCTGGTACCTGTGCATAGATGTCAATGAGGTGAACACACGATAATTCCTTTACCTCTTTACTAGCTAGATGGAACCCATGCAGATAGATAGGGCTGAGCAGCACTGTAGCGATAGCAACGTTGCAAGGAGGAACTGCAAAACTCTATTGAACCCGTCCTTGATTAAATGACTCCCCTTTTAGGGAAGTGTATTTACGACCAGCGATGGGTATACGTGGTGGTCTGCACATTCCCATTTCCCTAATGCAGTTCCCAAACAGAACATAATTCCAGATCCAATTGACTCACCCAGGAGGATCAGCTACGTTGCAGTCAGATATCCTCTCAGATGCAGGCAAATTAGATAACTGGCGCGACTGATGTTTTATGTGATGTCTGATGGGGAGGGGGTAGGCCAAGGCGAGCGCCGGTGATGAAGCTCAAAAGAGGAGAGGGTCTATGCAATACTTCGGTCGCTTTTAGGTCTTTATTTTCCTCACTAAAGTACTTAAGGCTCCACCTGTGTACTTCTTCTGGGCGGCTTGGCCTCCGGCCCAAACCGGTAACTCTCAGCCCGCCTGTACGTCGGTGGTGCATTATCCGTCCCAAATATCTTACCTACTTTTGTCTTCAGAAAAGACTCAGAAGGCTGCAAAAGATCTTATTTGTGTTCAGATGAAATTTCGGCTAAATTAATAAATTTTGTTAATTATTAGATATTTCATAATGTCCATTTTATAAATTCACCTAAAACCATTTGTTGCAAGAGTTAAAAATTTTGCAAACGAGTCAGTAATACGGTTCCCAAATAAAATGATTTATATGTACTTCCAGTTCTTATTCGTAAGATCTCTTCCTAAACAATACATCGAAATCCTATCATTAAAACCTATTTTAATATTTTAACTACCACAGACATTAGACATGGGTGAACCCACTCAGGAGGGGATGAATAAAGCCCTTTGGAAATGGGAAGGCACACGTATGTGGTACCGACATCTTTAGATTTCCACGCTAAGTCACGAGGTTGGTCTAGAAGCAAAAGAAAGAGCTAAATTGCGGTGAGGTCAGTGAGCTTGTTTTCCCATTTGAAACAAAGAGTATTGTGTGTAGCAGCAGATTTTATGCCTACAGACGATAAATTGCGCAGGGCTTGAAGGGCAGTACATTAGATTATCTTGTAACAACATAATATACGGGTTTAACGAAACAGATAATCTGCCTAAATATCAACAATGTAACCAAATGGGTAGGTACGGTTCGTAAAAAAATTCAATAAACGCAGAGATTCCTGACAATATTCGGTGTCTGTAGATAGACTATATAATGGTCTGCAATCTTTTTACAGTAGACATGCCCACAAATTCCATTATGAGCAAACACTTCACTCGTGTAAACTATCTCATGGGTATTTTCGAACCATCCATCTCTCTAATGCCAAAAAAATGTGATCATCATCACCTGGACAAACATCGTCAAAGAAGTAGGAAGGGTAAGTAGAGCTAAGAGAAATTGGTGTTACCGCCATCTTTCCCTTCCTCCCCCATTTCCCTCCTCTTTCCCTCTCTCCTTGTCATCTTCATTCTACTTTGTCAATATTTTTTCAACCAATTCTTGCAACAATATGACGCTGCAGGGCTTGCGTTGTTCTGTTCTGCCTTTTCTTCTCTCGTCTTACCTCATCTTGTCTTGCAAGAATGAGCATAAGAATCAAGAGTGGGACTTTCCACCACTGACTCACCAGTCTTGACTGTTTCTTAGGAAAGTGAAGAAGAGAAAAAGAGAGAAGTATTTATTGGTACGCATCCGAGTAGTATTTCATAGAGTAAAGAGATCTCCGTCGTGATTATTGTTTGGCCATCAGCAAATCAACTAGTCAAAGTGAATAGTTGCGTTCGCAGGTAGAGTCCTCCGTGGAGAGAGGAATAAAATATCCCATGTCTTAGAACTGGGAGGTGGATGGCGTAACACTTGATATGTTAGTGTGCCTGACGATTTCCTAATACCATGTGATACAAAAGACACTTCTCTCCAAAGGTCATTTGGTCAGTCAGTCAGTCAGTTAGTGCGTCAGGAATTTAAAGTGAAAGGTGTGGTCGGTTTGTAAAGTTCGTGAATGTAGTGAAGAACAAGAAATTGGCAGTCTCTAAGGTCCCCTGTCTGTCATCTGTCGTCTGTCAACACACCCAACTGCACGTGAGTGGGGTGGATTTTATATATGCACCGTTTCTTGACACTACCAGCTACCATTACCCCCTATTGATGTGAATGGAAACGCTTGGTTTCACCACAACAGGGCTATCCCTCCCTACATGACTGTAATTCCTTCTTGACACTCTGACCTTCACTTATGCTTACAATGGCGTTGACATGTCAATAGCGACATGTACTTACTCATCGTAAAGAAGAGTGGGAAGAAAAAAGGGATCCATGTAATGAGCATGATACATAGGCATATTGGTAGTGGAGTGGTTCATCCGTCGGCAAAATTAAACTTGTTGTGTCAACTATTAGTGGGCGGGTAGTGCGTTCTGCTACTTCATATTACCACGTAGTCCACCAGTAAGCGCTATTCATTCACAGAGTTAAAGCAGGAGCTTCCGCCTTGGCTTTGGAGGTGAGCTGAACTGAGGTGAACCTGTTTGACAAAAATAACAGGTTGAAACCACCTCCGCCGGGTTCAATTGACATTGGTTGAAATGAGGGTGGGTGCAATGTAAGATTGTGGTAGAGAGAGTGACCGATGGAGAGTACTACACCGATGGGCAAATTCACATGTACCTAAGTTAAATAAAGGGTGCACACAAACATTCACAATAACCTTTCAAGTCACTGCAAATTACAAAAAAATTTTCTACATTGAGCTATAACAGATATCTCACAAAGTTTTTGGTTATCCTGGGCCCTGCCAAAACTAATTTCTTAGTAGGAAACACTGGAAACCATCCACAGAAACGATTATGGAAGCGATAATTGCATTGGAGACTTTATATAAACTTTCGTGTCAAATATCGACAAGTTGACAACTGTAGATGCATTAGATTTTCACATTGCAGAGTAAAAGCACTAGTTCCATGTTCTTAGGGTATATTTATTTTTGAAAAATTCACTAAATCACCTGGCAATTTCCTTCAATTTTAACAACTTGAAAAATATTAGGAATAACAATAGAATAGATTAAACCCACGTCAGCAAAATAGGTCTTAACTTGAGGGGGAAGTTTGTGATTGAAGTAAACATACTGAGGTGTTTTAATTTAGACTGTTATTCTATACCACAAATTCTTAATTTTTTTTTCAATGAATTTTTAAGACTTCAAAATGCAAAATACCCTATCAGTGTATCTGCCAAGACACATTGCTGCTCTTTTGCAGTTCTACCAGGTATACTACGGCCACCGATGGGTTGACTCCGATCAAACTCGTAATGAAAGGACCCGCAGGCGAGTGCGTCGCCTCGTCCGTTCACATGACCCTCCTCTGCTGCTTGTGCACAGATGGCGATTATGGGTGCCAGGTTGTCTGGCCTCTCAAACGCCCCTCGTCGTGGGTGGCACGGTGTTTGGCCGGGGGACGGGGAGGGGAGGGTAAGAATAATCATTTTCGCACACGCACACACACACATCTTCAGGGGCCCCTTTCACGGAAAACGTGCTGTGTGTGTGCGTGGCGAATGCGCTGGCTCCCCACTGACATCTGACCAGACAGGAGTGAAGTATGGATGGCTGGATGAGATTACACGTCAATGTGGCTGGAGAGTATCACTTAAAGTACCTTCCGGAAAGTCCGCCAGGCTGGAGTCTGTGGGTAATTGTATCGTGGCAGTGCAGTATAGTCAGAAGGCTGATTAAGTCGTAGTACTGCAGAGTTTGTGTTCCCTCCGGCAATACAAGTTTAAGGGCAGCATTGTCAATCACCTAAAATTGGGAGTGAAATCAGCGGCGCAGGTAGAATGATCGGGATTTCGTTTCGCAAGTAAAGAATCCTAGTCGCTATATTTAAAAACGTCTAAGCAGGGGCTTGTGTTACTAAAGCCAAGAGCAAAAGAGGTTGCTTAGGAACTACCGGCAATTATTTTATGTGGCTGAAAGAAGGGCTAGGATCTGGCTATTTGGGAATGGCTAGATCCACTATGCGCCGACAGTAACCGAAGTCTTGGTTAAAAAGGAATGGAGTAGCCCCTATAGTTAGAACGACTTCAAAGAGTAATTTTGATCCACTTGCAAAGACTCCACAAAATGCACAAAACTGAAAGGGCCTTATTTCGAAACTCACAGAAGGCATTAGAAACTAGTAGCACGGTTACCATGACTTTGGCCAAATCATGGTGGGCTTAAAGGGTCCGTTATTAATACAGACGCGCATTTCCATTTAACCACGCAGCTTTCCGTATAGAGGGGGGGATCGCCCAACTATTCCGTACGTACAATCCACTCACACGATGGTTGGGGGCAGAACTGGTAAAATGCATAATTGATTAGCCACAGCCCTCTTCTAAAGTTGGCATAAATCATAATCCTCACACTAGGACTCGACAATGACAGCGGGTGTATGCGGTAGGCGCCACTGTGTCTACGTCGTCTTCTTTGTCGAATGGCAAGGGGACAGGGCGGGAGGGGGTAGGGAGGGACGTAACAAGCATTCTATCGCGTGCATACACAGAGGAAAGAGCTGTAGGTGTCATGGTGAGGGACCCCCTCCCTCCTCCCCTTAATCTGTGCAGACATGTCGGCGCCCAGATGGGACAAATCATTTGTCTCGCCTGTTGGTGGGTGTATGTATGCGTATGCATGTGCTTCATGCGCCGAGGGTCCGGACCGTGTTCAACGTCGAGTCCACACTGCACTGAGTGAGGCTCTGAAGGTCACGACAACGTCCATCAAAGTTCGTAGATGGTTTTACACACTTCCCACATCTTCCGTCAACAACAAGGAAGAAAAGTTTCCATATTTACCGACAAGAAACTAAAGCCAATTTAGTACCCTTATATATTTGGAGTAAGTAAACATTGTGGCGATGGATTCCACTATCAACTACGAATTTAAAGCCATTTGATAAAGATTTAATGTCTATTTACTTAACTGCGCCTTGTGCGTTACAAGGAGGGAAAAACTATGATGTGACCAAATAAATGAAGACAGAATGCCTGTTGAACTATTTTAGTTAAACATGAACCCTCACAATTTAAAATCCTTTCCCATTGGGACACGAGCTTACAAACTCCACATTGATCAAGCACTTAATAAAAAAAGGGGATTTCCCGATTGTCTGCCTAATGCCAAGAAAAAGCGATCAACACCACCGGGGCAGATATCATTAGAGAAGTAGGACAAAAAGAAGGAGGTATTATCGCCCTGCCTCCCGTCCTCCCTCCCAGACTCCCTTCAATCCTTCTCTCTCTGTCACTTCCTCCCTCATCTTTATCCTACATGCCAAATATTTCCATAACTGGGCATTTCAGTGATACGAAGTTTGAGGTCTTGCGTTATTTTATTCCGACCTGTCTTGTATTGCCTTGACTTGCCTTGCCTCTTCATAATAAGCATAACGATAAGAGCAGTAATCTCTTCTCATTGGCTGACTGGTCCTTAACTTTTCGTCAAGAAAGGTGGGAATGGTGAAAATGCAGATTGTTTACCACAATGCTTCAGATAATTGACCGACAGACGATCACGGATGTACCGTTTGCAAGGCAAGAAACTTTTACTTAACTCGCCTTCTTCTGATCTCAGTATATCTTTACCCCGGAGTAGAGATAGACGAAATCGGTTGACTAAGTGCCCACCTAGTTACGACGCCTGGGGAAACGTGTGCAGTCGCCGTGATGGGGATGTGCGGATGTGTTTGTGTGTTGATGACAGAAGGCGTGTGCGTGGATGCCATGTCAGGGTTTATTTGCGACCTCGCTGATACCTCAGCGACTGGGTGGGAAAAGGAGGTCTTGCATTGCTGACGCGCGCATCTCATGTGCGCCACTGTTGTATGACGTGTGTGTGTAGGTAGGATAGGTGCTAGTAAAGTGCCCAACACTTGAGCGGTAAAAGCCAACAGCATCCATTTGAACGCCTGCACTATTCCGCGTATCGTAATCAGGTGCTGCCTCCAACTGGACGGTTTCGGATGAAGTGCATAAGATGGCTTGCGTAGTTCATTCCCAAACTCGCGGTAGAAATATGCCATTTCAGTGGGATGTCGGTCTTTGGTATAAGCTTGTAACTCTACGCATCGAAGCTTTTTGACCTCAAAACTGGGTTTATTATGTTGGAAACGTCTTGGCCAATGTGGCCATCCAGTTAGGCCTATAAATTTACTGACCTACTGTGCGTAAACACTAAAACTTCCTTCGCACTGGTAAGGGCCTGGTAATCCTCAAAGAAGCCGAAACTAAGTCCTCATGAGTATATAAAGAATAATTTTTGCTATTGTTCTCAGATTATCGGTTTAATGTGATGACTAGAGAGAGTAAAGCAATTTGCAACCATGAAAATTTCCTCTTTTTTCTGTTTCGCGAGCACTTGAAATTTTGCCTTTGTATTGTAGCTAGGCGGCATGGCCTTCAGGCTCTGCTAGTAACCCCGCATCCCTTCTGCTCGCTGGAAATACACATTTTTATGTCATCTTTCGATTTTAAGGAAGCCTCGGGGTGCTACATTGGTAATAGTGGAAAGCAAATTCAATCCTAAAGGACAACTACCCCTAGTTTCATTCATAAATACTTAAACTTAATGTGACGAAAATGGGCACATGCTGCAACCTCTGCGAATGTGTGACAGAGCCCAGCAGAAGGGTTTAAAATGACACCTTTTCTCGGCAATTGCCCCAGTTCTGTATTCTGCACAAATGCTTACTCAACTCGGACGAGTGGCACAAACGTGGCCATGAATTGTCTGCTAAAGTACGTTGCGAATCTGCCCAAGGCACCTGTATGAGGATGTCCATGAAGTAAACAAGCGATACCTTCTCCACCACTTCACTAGCTGGATGGAAACCAAATAGATATGGCTTGGCAGCTCTGAAGTGAAAACAACGTGGCAAGGAGAAATAGGTGCGAAACCCTATCCCCACACAACTATCTTCGACCCCGTCCTTTGTTATATGAATTCGCTTTTTGTCTAGTGCTCCTACGACTAGCTATGGACACTTGTGATGGTCGGCACATTCCCAGTCCAAGAATCCAGTTTCCGTAGAGGGCAAAACTCCAGATCCAGTAGAATATCCAGGAGGATCAGCAAAGTGGCAGTCAAATATCTTCTATTGTACCCAAATTCGACGACTACTAGGCTGATTTTGAGTGTTTTTCTCAGACCACCGATTACGTTGTGATGTCCGACTCGGGAGGTTGACCAAAGGAGAACGACGGGGACGACGCTTAAGATGCGAAGAGAGCTTATCAGTGACCTTAGCCCTTCCCAATGTTAGCAGTACATATTCTGCCCGAGCATTATAACTTCTTTCCTCTTCAGGGAAATAACCAAAATACTTAATTTTCTAGATCTTAACGAAGTAATGTATATCTAAAAAGCCAATTTGGTGCTGCGTATTTCACTTGATTAAACCTTCTACATGAAGTTTTCTATCACCTACACTGAAATTTATTAATAAATTAAACTACGAAAATCAACCCAAATTTCAGACCTATCAAATGTCAGAGAAAGGGAGCTTTAAAGGCTTCAACGTCGTCAATGTGAGCTATGGGACCATAGGGTATGCATTGACGATTACAAATGACAGGTGAAAACATGTCATAATGGCATTTCAAAGTCTCTATCCCTTCCCACAGTATTCGAGACTGGATGAACGCAAAAAACTGGCAAGCAATGCAAAAAATTTTAATCAAGCAATGAGAACATTCGGACTTGATGAAGAAACGAGGTAAATAAAGGTGGCATTAGCCAGTGAATTTACGTGATTTGTAGCACTCTAAGTCATCTCATAAGTCAAAAGAGGACGTATTACTAGGGTAGAATGTGTGTTACCGACATAAGGACGGATTGGAGGGTGTTACAGTCTCGGCCCTGGAGGCTGTGCCACCCAGTGGACCTACAAAAGCGGAGCTTCAAGTTTCAACGCAACAAAACCGAAGAGTTAACCAAATGGACACACTACGCCAAACGCCACATAAGCAAGATTTAATGGTTGGGCTCAAGTGTGCTGATGATTGAATACTCACTTTACAAGTCGCAAAACTGCTCACTTAAAACAAGTTGCGCCGATAATTAACTTTCAGAAGAATTTGGACACTAAATCCTAATTACAAGGAGCAAAGCCAATGTTTAAGAGTGTGATGAAGTAGTATAAAACAATAGTTTTTCTTTTTGTCCCCTTTTAATTAATTCCTCCAAGAAACATCAGGTGTTGATAGATTTCTCTCTAGCGACAAGTAAAGGATCACACACCCCTCCGCCCCCACCACCACTACTACTGCTAACACTTTGCCTCTTCTCACGACTCCAACAACGTGAGGCTGGTTTACACACACACGAACAATAGCGAGAAGTGAAAGCATTGTTCTGTTTTACTGCCGTCAATCGCTGACCCCCTCTCTTTCCTTCCTTCCTTCCTGCAAGTGAGTGGCGAGACCTGGCAACAGACCAGCAACAACTGTTTGGTGCGCCTTCCCACCCTGTGCCGCAGTGAGTGAGAGATGGAGTGAGTGTGAGTGGTTCAGAGGTAACTACCACGGATTTCGTCGCCTAATGACCCAAATGGAAGACTTAGAGATGGTCAAGTTCTATTTATCACCTTGGTTGCAGTACCTCAGTGTGTTACATTCCACCTTTTCTAGTGCTACTGACGGCCTTAGAAAGAAAATAATTTGCCTGATGAATGAGCTACTTGTCTTGCTGATACGGCACCTGAGGTGTTGAGATGTTCCAATTTCATTTCGACAATAGTAAATGGAATTTCGTTTCACATTACTGGTTAGTCTAAAAAATTACTAACTACTGCAGTAGGCAGAGAAATTGTAGAACCGGGAGATAAAAGGAAAGGAACGTATCGTCTCTTCGCCCCTTCTCTTCATAGCCCTAACTCCAACCTTATTTGGCACTACTATTTTGTTCTGCTTTCGTCAATTTGTGCCTTGCCCTACCTTACAAGAATGAGCATAAGGGTAGGACTCTCTTCCCACTTGTTGACCAATTAGTCCCGCATGATTGTGAAGAAAGTGAAGAAGAGGAAAAGAAGAATTAAGGAGAGGAGGAGATGGAAAGGATATGCAATGCCTCTCTTCCTCCTTTCTTCCCTTTCATCCTTCTTCCCGGGCTCTTCTTATTCAAAATGAGACAACACGCTAAATGCGAGTGTGAGGTATGAGGTGTTGTGTTTTTATTACCTTTTACGAGTAAGAATAATAGTAAAAATAATATTTAAAATAATATTGAAACTCTTTTTCCACTGATTGACCAGTGCTGGCTCTTTCTGGCTGAAAAAGAAAGAGAGAACGAGGTTGGTCTTGTACGCACCAGAGATGTCTTATCCAGTGAAGAGATTCCCGAAATCGACCAGTCACAGAGCATCCATGGCTTCCTGATGATAGATGAAACGATACAAATCTTTGAAGAGTAAGATTTAAATTATTTGAAGATGAATGATGATATTGCGTTCACTTTACGGTCGTCGCAGTGCAAAGGCTATTCCTCATAACAGGCCAGCCAGCCAGCAAACGATGTAAGTGGGGAGGTATATGCAAGTCGTAAAAGAAGTGAAGAACAACAAGATGACAGTCCTTGAAATTTGTAGTCTGTCTTCTGCCAGCCAATGCTGTGTGGGAGCCGATCCCATTGTGGTGAACACAAACGGCCTGGTTTTATCACTCACTACCTTCAATACTGCTTAAAGTTGTTGACACCTTGACCTCCACTCATAGTCACCATAGTATTGACATTGGCAATGGAAGCAAGTGCCTCTTCGTTGGATAATAGAAGAATGTGAATAAGAAAGAGCAGGAGAATGGAAGATGGAGAAAAGGTATTTACTTTAGCTTAGAGGGTGGGTTAAAACGCAAAACAGACAAGCGGGAATCCCATCCACCAATTCACCTAACTTTTTGTGGTGTGAAAGGGGCTCAATGGAGAGAAATTGAACTAGAAAATACAATAGGAAAAGAATTGTTCTCCCCAAAAAGATTTTAGGGATGGTTGGACGTTCTTCTCCCGAAAGGTCAAATGATATACGTGCACAGAAGATCATCAGGCTTCATGGTTCTGGTATTCTTGCAAAGAATATCAACACCGATTGTTTCATTGCTTGCATTCTATCTTAATTTACAAAAAAATCCCAGGTGCTTTTACTGAAAGAGAGTCAGAAAGTATGAAGTCTGTGGTAACTTTCATTTCTTCATGAATTTCCAGTGGTTAACAAGAGATGTCAAGCATTAGGTGAGTTGAGTAGCAGAATTGATTACCCCCTAGTCCCAAGTCAGCCTATATTGCCACATTCAATGTACATAAAAGTGATTAGTGGGCGCAAATCAACTCTCATCATTCGAAGTGTCAATCCCAACAGCTGTAGCTGCCAAGGGGTACTGATTAAGGGGTGGGTCGCCAATCGGAGGTAATTATGTTGTTGTGCTTTGAAACTCAGTGAATTTCAATAGTTCATTGAATATCAATCGCCTCTGCCTATTATCCGTCTCCAAAGGAATCCATTTACATTAGTTGGTAGCATGACTCGCCTCTATGCCTTGACAGCCAATAACAACCAACGTCTAGACGATTTGGCTTCCGACCACTTAGCGAGACCGACTTTACCCCTTATTTTACCTTACTGTTTTAATTTATCTAGTAGAGTTGGAGTAGTGAATATGGCGAATCCATGGTTATCCACTGTCTTCAACTTATTGTCATTTGTTGAAGTACCATCTCTTCATAACCTTCGGAGCAAAGTATGTCGCGCCTAACTGGCACCCTGTGTCAGTCAAAGACACCTTTAGTTATTTTTCCTAGATGTTTAAGCTGCATCATTCCCACATCGGTAAAACATTCAAAAGATAATAGCATACCTGATCTAAGACTTAGAGACGCCTCGTTAATAATCAGAACACCGAGAGTAAACAAGATAAACTGTGAGATATGTGAATTCGAAAATGCTTTGATTGTGTAACATCTTACTTTGGTGGGCGGGCACTGAAAGGCACGGCCATTGTACTTCCACCCATCGACCTGGCTTTGGGGACAAGCTGGTAGTCTCTCAGTCTTGTACGTCGGCAATACCTATTCTGTTGTCGTATTACAGCCTTTTTCTTCTTTAGGGAAGTCTCGAGATGATTTTCAATCCCTAATGCTAAACTTAATTGTGATGAAAGAAGGGCATATGCTGAGGATGGGAGAATCTGTGACGACCCCCTAACAGAGGGTTGAGGATGATGTCTTCCTACAAGTATCTCATTCTCATGTTCTACAGGAATGCTATTAACAGCCAAAGCGACACCAGCTGTGCGACATCTAAGAAGTTCGTTACAGAAATATTTACTGCACTCAATATGAAGGTGTCAAATAATTGAATACGCGATACCTTCTCCACCTCTCTACTAGCTGGATTGAATTTAAATGGAAGGATGGATTTGTCCTCGCAGAACTGAAGTGGGAACAAAGTGGCAAGGAGAAACAGACGCGAAAACTCATCTCCAAGACACTATTTTAAATGCCGTCCATTATTAAATGACTTCACTCCCAGGGAAACATTCCTAAGAGTAGCGATAGACATACGTGTTGGCTCGCACAACTCTTCTCCCCTAACACAATTCCCAAACAGGACAAAAATCCAGATCAAGTGAAATTGCCAAGAGGCATCAGTAACATTGCATTCCTATTTCTTCTAAGCTGCACACCAATTCAATGACCTATGCGGTTGGATTGTAGGTGTTTTTCTTACAGTACCGACCACGTTGTAATGTTGAACGCTGGAGGTCGACTATGGGGTGCTTCAGGGACGATGCTCTGCTCACCTATTCATTTAGATTTTACGGACACTTAGTGCTCCACCATTGTGCATCCGCTGGGTGGCATGGCCTCCAAGCCATTTCAGTAGGTCCCTCGCCCTTCTGTACGGCCTCGATGCATATTCTTAGTACAAAGTCTTCTCTCCACTTCAAGGCAGTCTAGACAGTAAACAAAATTACTTTAAAAGGGACTCAAGCAAATGCATCTGACCAATTACAAAATTTTAAAGCGTGTTATTTTAAAATGTTGCAAATACTATGTTGACAGAGCTAGTTTAGGTTAAGTAGTAAAATTGTAATGACTGAGTTTAAAATGGGAAAGCTTATCCTCAGAGATCTGAAGTGAGGTAATGTTCTAGCTTGGTAGAACGCTAGTGAGCCCCGCTGTCAATCAAGAATATATGCTTTTTCTCACCATTCTCCCAGTCCCTTTCACTCCCTTCTTTTCTGTATCATCCGAGCCTTGTGCCCATCACTCGTCCCTATTCATTAAGGCCTCACAATCTGGACCTCCTTTCTAATCACCTGCAGAATGAGCCTCCTTTATAAGGATGATGATGATGAGCGTTACACTCTTGAGGTGACAACTCTCTCATTTTCGTATCACTTATTCAACACCCATCGCCTCCACCCCGATGGCTCAAATTTTCACAAACTTTACCTCTAAAAACTCTCTTTAGAGTCTGTCTTTCTCCGCTTCTCTCATGCAGGCCATTTTCTCCCAAAGTACAGCCGCCACTACTGTTTTTTCATCATTCAGCCACCCATGATAAAAGCCTATGGTAGATTATCAAACACTGTCGCTACCTCTGCGGCCATCAACGCATTTAAGTGAATTTGATGTTGGCCGAAATCAAGTAACCTCTCGATGATTACTTTAACTGAGAAAGGATTACTTACGGGATTTTTCTGAGTGAAATTCAGGAATTTGTGGACCTGTCAAAACGAGAATAAAGACATTCTTGCTGCCATGAATGTTCCTGTTTTAAAGAGCTGTACGATTACTCATCAGACCCCAAGTTCATAGAAAAACAAGGCTTTTGGCCTTATAACAAACAGAAAGAATAGCCTTGAAGTGGAAAACTAAGCCGATCTTTTTGACAAGTTCTCATGAGCCCTCACTCCAGAGTTTTTCTAGTACCTGTAACGTTTCGGCAGAACTAACCTATAATTTCATCCTTGATGCTTAAATGCAAATCTCGTAGATACCCTCTGCCTCCCGTCTGAATTGCCGTAATATGCCCTTTGAATCCAGCTGTCGAAAGGCGGTTGAAGGACTGTCTTGGTATACAGGGACACTAAGATTTTCGTGAGTAGTTGTATTCACTGTTCTCTGGAAAAGTTGTCTTGTGTGAATCTTTACGACATCTAGAACCAGGGGTCCAGATGTGAATGCTAGGAAAGGAATCACCACCACTGGGATATGTACTTTACCCAGAGGGACCCGTACGGTTGCATTATGTCCACGATTTTGGTTTTTACGCCTTTGTCTATGATAAACTTAGTTCGTCACCCATCATAGTTGTTTGAATTGGCCCACGACATGTTCGTGGAGTATCAGTGAAAGGAACTACTTGCCGCTTACTAACGCGCGTAGTGTCACCACGGTGGAGTCGAATATTATGTACTTCCCTTCCATTTGAACGTTCCTCACATATCTTGGCCAACATTTTCAATCTAGCATGGCGGATGGAGCTGCTCCAAGTTGAAAAGTACTTAGAATCAACCAGGGGGACTCCAATTTTTTCTAGACTTCCTGAGTCAGGGTTTGTAAGCTCCAAAGTGCTTTAGCTTCTCGTGTGAACAGAGGACCTCAGAAAGCCATTTATTGCGCCGTCTGTCTGTGTGACCGCATGATGTTAACTTTTGGTAAAGATAAACTCTCCAGTATTGAGAGCGTTTCTTGTCGTCGTGGTGCATCATATTCACATTTCACTGGTACCAGCCTTTAATGTCTACGGACCAGGTCGAATTTGTTTTATTTTGCAATTTACTTTACCTATTTAACTCTAAAGGTCAAATTAAATGTCAAAATAGTCGTAAATTAGTGAAAAAAGTAACAAGTTGATAAAAGTTTAAAGAACTGAAAGACAGGTCTCTGCCATATTTTCCAGGAGATTGTATGATGACAGATAAGTACATAACTTTATGGTAAAAAGGAAATAAGTGTAGAGGTTTTCCTTACGTCATCTAGTCGTTGCGATGGTCACCTTTTCTGACATCACATAACTTTACCAATTCCACTTCTAACATCCATTTTGTCTCTTAAAACAAACAGTCTAGACCTAATCATTTCCGCTTACCTATCTCTTCATCTATCCCCCAATGCATCCCATATCCATCCACGCATCTAGCTATCATTTTCCAATTGTTTATTTTGCTTGGTCCTTAATTGCATAACTGTCTGCCTAATGCGGAAAAGTTGAGCATCAACATCTGAAGAAACGGAAGTGGGAATCCGAAGGCTGAGGAGGAAGATGAGGAGATAAAAGGGATGAACAGTATCTTTTTTCTTCCTTTCTTTTCTCCTTCTTCCCTATCTTACCCTAACCTAACCTCATGCTACATCATCTATATTTCCACATCTACTACTTGTAATGATATGAAATTTAAGATATTACACTGTTTTCTTCCCCACTGTCCTGTCTTGTCTTGCAAAAATGAGCATAAGAACAAGAGTATGACCCCCTCTCGATGACTGAATGACTGGCCCCAGTAGTCAATCAAGAAATTGAAGAAGAATAAGAAGAAGAAGAATTGGAGGAGGAGGGGGAGCATGTTCTTGCACCTATTTCAGTTGTATTTCATATAGTGATTGTTTTTTGGTCTTTAGCAACGCAACCAGTCAATGTGAATAATTGCGTACGCAGTTCACCACGCACAAAGCATGCATAGTCCTCCATGTACGGACAGACGGGCGGACACAGGGGCAGATGAAGTGCCTCATGCGCTAGAACTGTGAGGTGGGTGGCGAAACGTTTGGTATGATCGTTCGCTTAACGACCTCATAATGCCTCGTGAAATAGAGGATACCTCCCACCACAAGTTACTTAGGCGGTGAGCTAGTAAACTAGAATGGATGATGCGACGTTCTGTAAAGTTTGTGGTAGAAGTGAAGAACAACACAATGACAGCCTCTAGAGTCTCTCGACTGTCATCCTTTGTATGCCGTTTGTCAATGCACCCAGTAGCAAATGGGTGCTGTGGAATGTATTTGGGCGGCGGTCTCCATCACTACCAGTTACCATTACCATCGGTTGAAGCGAGTGCGAGTGGTTGGCCTCACCACTGCAGAACCTCAGCATGACTGCAATTTGCTCTTGGTATTTTTACCTGCAATTATGGTCACAATGTTTTTTGACATGTCAACAGCGACAAGTGGCTCTCTACTATGCAGAAGAAAAGTATAAGTATAAGAAAGAGAATAAAAAGAAGGCTTCCGTTTGATGAGCATAACGGATCAGCATAATTGTACTACTGGAGTGGTTAATCAGCGGAATCAAGCCGATTGTTTCAGCAATTTGTGGGATGGTGGTACGTATCGCTGTAGCTGATCACCACATCTCGCCTTCATTTCACTTTTTGTAAGCACTTATCATTCATTTATAGAATTGGGAAAGAAGCTTCTGTTTTATCTTTGAAGGGGAGGTGAACCTCATTGAACCCAATTGGCAAAGCAGTCAAGCTGAAATCACATTAACCAGGTTTAACTGACAGGACAAAATGCGATGAAAGATGAAAGAGGTAGAGAGGCCAACAGATAGAGAGTATCACACCGATTGATTGACGTACACTTACTATCCCATAACAACTCTGGCTTATGAACAAATGCATGCATTTGATAGCCCCATAGGCTTATGGAATGTCGACTAGAATACTGCACAAACTTATTAGTCGCTCAAAAAGTATTTTGCACAACCAATGTTATTTCAAAACAAAAAGTGAAAGTAAAAACTTCTTTTATTAACACACCCATTTGTAGTCTTCACACAGCTGAATGTGAATTGAAATTCGCCCCGTAAAATCGCGCTCCGTTTGCCAGCATTTTATTACCTCAGAGTCTTGAAGTCTAGGTTCAAATTTGTGCTTTTTCGGTTTCTTTATTATTGTAATAAGTAAGAAGCAAATTATTCAACATATATTTTTATTTCTTAGGCTATAGGACAGAATATTTCACTTTCCCTACTTAAAAGGTGCTGGAAATGTCAACAAACTTAGCCACGGCCTAATGCCTAATCAACAGTATACGCCCCGAGGCACAGTGTACCGTTTCAATGCCCTCAATAACCTGCAACGCGGTGTGAACAATAGCCGTCTCCACATGTATATTAATACAACTGTCAAGATACCAGTTTAGCCACGCCACAATCTGCGGCTACACTGTATCCATTTTGACAACCAATGAGGGTGACAGAACAGTGAAAAAGGCCAGCCAGCTAGCTCTTCCTTATTGCTGAATTTGATGTGGTTACAAGTTTCCGCATTTGGGTGGATGAATTATTGTGGTCTTACAGTGCCTTGACTGGCCGACAAAACGTGCACCAACCATCGATAATGGGGATGAACTTCCTGCGCATAGTCCCGTCACAGTGCCATACCTCGGTCTGATTTGAACGCCCTGGAACTATGCTGTGGCGCCCCAAGACTTCCCTGAAGACGAAAGAAGGCATAAACCGCGGCAGAAAATGTATTGCGAAAAGACGGAAGTGCTGGGGGTGAAGGCTACTCGCATGGCTCAAAGGTCATGCCGTACAGCAGAGGTACAAAAGTGGAGCCCTAAGTATTAAACGCATAATCAAAGCATTACAATACCACTAATTAAATGTCTGCTTTTTGAGCCTAAAAGCACAGTCATCTCCAATGCTTTGTCAAAACTTTTGTGACTAAGACTGATGTTGCGAACATGACAGTTCTAATTGCATTTACAGGAATCCCGCCTGTGCCATAGATGCGATGCTGCTATGAGAGCTGTACCAAAGCGGTCATCGAGTGGCTTAGACTGGATCGGCAACTGGGACACAGGCACATTGGGGCAACCCCACAGTTGTTGCATTATGTGTGTGTGTGTGTGTGTGTGCCTCGTTGTCGCCAAAACTTTCTCCCGCCCTGTTACCGGGTGACACGTACGTGCGTGCGAGCGAGAGAGGAGCCCTTAGCTGGGGGAGGAGAAGGCAAAGGGGAAAGTCGGGCGGCAAATTAGGTCACTTTTGCCCATACAGTAACTAGTGTGTGCCTTCCAAATTTAACATTTTACTGTGTTGAACCCCTACCTAAAGTCTAGCATTGGTTCCAATCTAATAGACCAAGTTATCCTTTAGTCCGGGCATGCGCCACGTCAAGATGTTTATTACCTCAACTAAAGAATAGTTGTGGAGTGAAATGGATTTGGAATTGGAATAGTGATAGGGGTTTTGACAGTTGAACTTATTTAACAAACTCATAGCTTTTAGAAGGCTTAGCTACGTACACAATCTGCCTTTAAAGAGTACGGGAAAGATCCAAATTGTCTAGAAACTTGTTTCGTAGTATCTTTACATCACTATACATCTGGCTTGGTCCTCTGGTTGACCACATATGATCCTGCACATTTCTTTCAGTCTGCCCTCATTCATTCGTCTACGTGTGCCTTTCCAGTTAGGTGTGTTGATGTAATGGCTACCTACCTCAAATCTCGCACCACTATTGAAACAAGTCAGCCACCTTCTCGGTCTCCTTTCAGTCACAGTATGCGAATGCGGCTACAAGATGCGACCATATGAACGCTTTTAGTTGGCTCCTTCCGTATGGCTCGATTTTAGACAGTCTGTGAGATAACCTTAATACTACAAGCATATGGCTTTTCATTCTTTAAAACAGTAACTTGGCTGTGACGCTATTTAGTAATTTATGAAAAGGGTACACGCACGCAAGGCTAAGAGAAATGGGAAGTACTTCCATTCGCAAACTCAACCAGCAGGGAGTGGTGCCCTTTTTCTCACTTGCTCGCCGCCGCAAGCAGGCCCCCGGGCAGCACATGCAGTTCGGCCAAGCCATTAAGCAGGTTGTCATTAGCACAAGTTGCTCATCCCGTAACCACAATCCACCACGGTCCCCCCTCCTCTCTACGCCTTATGTATAGTAGGCTAGGGGCTATCCGGCTCCTCTCCTCCCTGCCCCACCCTCCACTCCCCGTTAGGCGGGACAACATCGCTACATGTGGTGGTGGCTGGACTGGCTTGGCAAGGCTGGGCTTTGCGGTTAATGGGCAGTTAATGTAACCTTTCACTGTGTGTGTGTATGCGTGACAGGCCCGTAAAGATGAACACTTGGTGCACTGTTTTACCCGCTCCTTCTCCTCCTCCTCAGCAGCGTAAACCGGGCTTCCGTTTGTATGAAATTCACCTATTCCCGAGACTGCTAGCCCAAATTCAGTTGGTTTACAAATACCTCGTATTGGTCTAGGATAATTGCTTTACCATGCCGTCAATGCCTTTCCTTTTCAGTCTCTATCTCCTTTATGTAGGAAAGACTGCACTGCATGGGAATTGTGTTAAGTGCTATTAATTCTTAAGCTCTTTTCTGAGATTAAAATGAGGCAACAATCAGTCTCGTCCACCTTTGGACGTCTTCAGAAATGATCCAGACACCATAATGCAGTACGTTTAGATGAGTTAGGCTAAAACCTTCTTTAACTGGAGGCATGAGTTTGTATACTCAGTTCCGAAGGTAGGTATTCCCTCAAAAAATTAGCATTTTGAATGGAATGCTCTCGCAATGATACCGACATCTAGTAACCGACAGTCCACTTGATTAATTAAAATTGTTTGAACTATTTTTTTTGTCTTAAACGCATTACAGAAGAAAATTTGTTATCATTCCCTGCTGCACAAAGCCTAGGTTAAGTAAAATTTAAAGAAATCTCTTAAAATGGAAGCCTCACAATGCTGCGGATCCTTCCAAGCCAAAATGAATGAGAAAAAAATCTGTCTCGTAAGTCCTGTAAAAAAAAAACACTCAAAGTCTGCTCCGTCTGCACAGGCTGCGATTAATTCTTGAAATTTGGTCTAGCGGCGTCAGTGATCTGACAGGAGGTTCGGTGAATTGCAGTTATTCCAAGTGTTTACTACACACGCACACCTCGTACGCCTCGATTAGTTGCTCGAATTCGCATCCGTCATTACTGTTTGTATATATGCGCTCTCGTGCAGTCGTATTGACAGCCCGTGATGCAATCTTCTCAAATAATTACTGGTTGTTGGTAGTGGCTGATGAAACTGATCTCCTTAAAACACGAAAGCACACACATTCAGAAGGTATGAACGTGCATTTTGGAAGTATATTTGTGCTGTTAACAAGATTTAAAATGACGTCTCATGAGCACAAAACAAGCATCTTTCCACGTTTTTTGGGGGATGTGTAGGGGCTCCCATCCAACGTGTTGTTGAAACCGAGAGCTTCTGTATTGCTCCAGCGCATTTGCTAACAGTCAGAGTAGCAGAGAAAAATCGTTTACTACAGTTGAGATGTTTTCGTTCCTCTGTGATGCCATTTGCTCCATCCCGTTTTACTCATCCAGTATGGCGCTTTTCCCTTGTGACTCATGTGTCACGCATACGTGACACAAAAGCCCTTGTAGGAGATGCAAGGGGTCACAAATACGATGAATATTTTTTGTTTCCCATGAGATGAGTTTAATTCAGGAACATGATAATTACCCCAAAATGGTGGGACATCATGAATTTGGGAGAAAAAAGCCACCTTTTGTCCTAGTGAAGCTTTCGGAATTGGGAATTAAGATGACTAATAAAATGAACTGCATAAACTGCAACAGCGTTCTCCTAAAGGCGGAAGTTTTACCTCAAATGCTAAAACTAATTCATTTAATCAAGGCACTTCTGAGAGGAGGCACTACTTATTATGAACTGTTGATCTGCGTACTATTCGGTCAGGCAATTCATTCGGTGGCAGTGAAGGCAATGGTAGGGGTGGAATTTAATAATTGAATATAGTACCCTACTTCCCCATATGAAACAAGAGAATGCATCGTGTTTGCTAGACAGCATTTATACACTGCAAATAAGTAAATTGATGCGTCTCAATGAAACCTATGTACAACGGGGTATGTACTATTTGCAGTCGTCATAACGCTGTGTATGAAGGGTAAAGAGGGAGTGAAAGACGTGCTTGTGTGCTCAGAGAATTGTAAATCACACAGAAGGCGACATAAGCACGCCTAACGATTGAGCAGAAGCGCAGCCGTGTCCGACTGGGTAGGTAGCAATGGCGGTGGCAGCGGTGGCGGTGGTGGTGGAGGGGGAAGCAGCGACATACTCTTCGAACAAACCGCAGCTGTGTCCCATGTGTTCACAAGTCGCATCAGTCTCTCCGTTAGCGACGTTCCAGCATCAGTAGTTGTGGAAGCGCACCTCCTTATTGACAAATCACTCGGAGATGCTTGCATTGAAGGTACAGCAGATGTAGACATGTCTAATGGGGCTCTACAACTAATGGAATCTGTATAAACGTCTGGGACACTTCTCTGTGGGGAGGTGGACGATGACAATGAAGGCGTTTTCTTGAAGGACTGAAAGGCGTGAGGCGTGCTCATTCCACAAGTGTGTGGAAGAGGATTCCTTCGCCATAGAGAACCCACTGAAGAATCAAATTTTCCTCTCAGGGGGAACTAAAATGGCAAAGTATAACTCGTCGTCTCATATTTCGACTGAAATAAATGTGTGGATTTTGGGAAAAGTTCCCACCTCTACTGGATTAAATCCCATGAGACATTTAGTGAAGATTGAATGAGGCCCATTAAAGAGGATGTTTTCAATTGTTTTTAAATTCATTGGCATAGCTGGAGCCGGTTTGATCTGGCTCACCGTCTGTACGGAGGGTGGAGAAGAAGCGAGAGGATGCGTATCAATTTCTGATCTCCGTGGCGCACTCATGCGTGCCCGAAAAGGCGAAGGAACATCGGTCAAGCGTGAGTGCCTGCGAACTCCCGCAACTTCCATTCGACTCCCTCGAGTACCCGTTTGTCGCAGTCTTGGTACACTGGTGGAGCAGAAAGGGTCACTTTCACCACAGAAGTCGCCCCCACGACGAAAGTACTGTGTGACGAGGTCATGGTAGAGACGCTGACGCTCCGTCTCTGACATGGAGAGGAGTTCAGCGTGCCGACGAATTGTGTGACGCTTGATTGTGTCAAGTTTTCGCTGGGTCATGATCTTGTGGCACACAAGACACATCACCTAAAGCGCAATTTATAAAAATGATTAAATTCTCTCCCATTTCTGCTCTTCTATAAAGCCAAGAACTAAAAGGGATTAATGTGTACATGAAGAAATTGATTCAGCCAGTATACAAGGAAGATGTGCAACTGCCCACATGTGCAATGTACACATCCACAACCATAGATGTGGTGTGAAATGAATCATGGGCGGGAAGAAGAGGGGTAAGTAACTACTGCAGCAGTGTCACCTAAACGTGGAATATTAAATATATCTCTATTGGCGCCTGCGCGCCTGGCAGAAGACAACTGTTCTTCACACCCTTCAATGGCGCCCTTGTAGAATCCCACTACCTCCCTTCCACCTTCCCAGACCGCCTTACAGACAAGTTGGCGCCTCTAAAGCCCATCGTCAGCTGTTTAGAGGCGCTTTTTTCCATCGGGATTTTCCGTATCCTGCACATTTGGGGACGCAACCGCAAATAATCGTGTTTGTCTGTACTGTGAATATGCCACAAATCTAATTCTTCAGAATCGTTACCACTTTTTGCCACCACCACGATGACCGCGTTAAAAAAGCCCCAAATTTTCGTCGTCGTCAGCTGTTGGGATGTCTTGGGTCCGGGTGGCGTTATTATGGCTTTTTGTGGAAGGTCGGTCGCTTTAATGTGGTCAAGTAAGGTCACCATCAGTGCCACCCACGCTAACTCGTTAACCAATTTGAGGGAAAATGGAAATGCCGCGGCGATTAATTGCACGGGCTGTCTAAAATAAAAAGACCTGCTATAAATGTTTTCGGCAATGGGTTAAGGTTCTATTCTTTGGCAAGTGGTGAAGATTAAACCGTGGAAATGAAGGCAATCATTGCTAAATGAAGACTGCCAAAGATAGAAGTGCAGATTAAATGCGTATTGTAGAATTTCGTTCAGATGTAGGCCTTCTGCTTCCATCGTTTAGCAGGACCTTTAAGTGAAATGGTATGAGACGCAATGACGTAATCCGCGGTCCTGCATTAAAACTAGCCTTCCTACATCGTTCCACCGGTCATACTCGATCGGGGTCAAAACGTTCGCTACTAGGATCTCCAATGGTCTACTATCCCAGCAACATCTATTTTACCAAATCGCCCAATTTAACTATCATTCAAAAACTGTTTGAGATAAGTGACTTGGTGTGATCAGTTATCTCCCATAAACTGATAGAGGATAATTGTGACGCTGGTAATGCGAGTTAGGAGGGCGAGAGTTCTGGTAAAGTAAGAAATAATCTCCAATAAAAATGGTAAAGAAGTAAAACAGTGAAAGTCTTGTTTCACTGGAGCCGTGGGATAATTCTGTGCAAAACCATTGACCCCACAAAAAAGCAGAAAATCTCTGGGACATCTAAGAAGCTTTCGAGGTTTATCCCAGCATTTAGGTTACCACGACCCCTCTCACCTTCTCTCCTCCATATGGTGACAACAACCACAACCACCACAACAAAAACATCTGTCCCCACAATTTCGTAGAGTGACTCAAATCTCACGGTATCGAGGAAAGGAAGAGGTAAGATGTAGGCAAGGATGCAGTGGCCAAAACTCACCTCGTACATGCCATGAGGCACGACCAACCAGAGATGTTTCCATTCTTCACGGAAGCGCCGACGTCGATCCTTTTCACGCCACGTCAAATACTTGTAGGAGGCTCCACCTCCCGTCTGGGCCGTTTCTGCTGCCTTCGCCGTCGGCGTTGTGGTCTCGTCCTTCTTCATAGAGGATCGTGGCTTGGTCAGAGGTGGACGTTTAGGCGGTGTGGAGTGAGATGGAAAGGGGGCTTGTTGCTGCTGCTGTGATGGTGTGTTGATGAGACTGAAGGTGTTGAAGACCTTGGAACAGGTGTTGAGTGAGCCTTCAGCGTCACAGCAACCAGAGTCCACGCTCTCGTGTGAGGACTGGCTGGGATTTAGGCAGGGAAAGAAGAGCCGGTTGGCTGAGAAGTCATTTTCTTGACTCGTCATTGTTCCCTGCTGAGGAAACAGGAAATGCGCTCAAGGACTTTGCAACAATAAATTATTTCAGGGACGGGTAAAACAAACTGAAGCATGCGAGAAATGGCACATTTGTGGTTATCATATCCAGACACCTTTGCTAAGATGGGATAATTATTTTTCTTATTTCTGGAGTTTTTTGGTGAAACCCTTTAGGATAACAGAGATGGATGGAATAGCTTCTTTAACCTTATTTTAATAGTCCGCAAGGCCAGGCACTTAATATCTTTCTGTGGTTAAAAGTGATTTTTTAACCCACCTTAGTTAAGCTACAGTTAAACACAATGCATTAGCTGAAACCGCTTTTTAATTCTGTCCACACCACGCTCCCACCCCCGGCCCCCGTCCCACGCACCGCAAGCTCAGCTCCACCGTTTACAGCGCGTACGNGGGCATAGATGCGCTCCCGTAAACTTGCGTACGTAC